>NW_028317951.1:13712500-13940000 GCF_062004578.1 Staurois parvus | reverse complement strand
TGAGTTCCCCAGGTCCCAAGGTGTGTCTGCCCTATTTTTCCTTCCTTATGTCATGTGTGCAGCCACTAGATTCTGTTCCTGCTTGCCAGACAGCCCACCACCTATCAGACATGTAGCACAGAGCTGAGGTTAATGCTTTGAAATTGCCGACTCCTGCGCTCTGTGCTTTACTCACTCATGCCCCTGTGCTCTGTGCATTATGTACATCTGAATCTTGAATGTTGTACATTTTGTACTCCTGTCCCCTGCACTCTGTGTGGTACACACTTCTAGACCCTGCAGTATGTACATTACACATTTCCTGCATTCTCTGTGGTACATACTCCTAACCTTTGCACTCTATGCATTGGACACTCCTGACCTTGCATAGTGTTACACACACCTGACCCCTACACATTGTACATTACATACTCATAACGCCTACACTCTGTATGTTACTTCTGACCTCTGCACTCTGTACTTTGCTTACTTTTGGCATCTGCATTCTATGTAGTACACACTCCTGACCCCTGTGCTCTGTGCATTACATACTCCGGACAACTGCACATACTTTGACTCCTGAAGTCTATGTGTTGTGCATTCCTGACCAGGGGTGGACTGACCATTCGGGTGCTCGGGCACTGCCAGAGGGTCAGTAGAGGGCCCCATGAGATTCCCCTGGTACCTTTCATAGGCTTTTTTTGTTTTGGTTTGAGTGTGGGTGAGGACACAGGGGCCCCATGATCCCCTATTGCCTGGGGGCCCCATGAGTTGTCAGTCCGCATCTGTTCCTGACCTCTACACTCTGGACATTACACACCCCTGAAACCTTTCTATATGTGTTACTTCTTCCGGACCTCTGCATAGTGCACTTTTGAGCCCTAAGCTCTGTGTATTACAAACTGCTGACCACTACACTCATTGTGTTACATACTGCTGACTCATGCGTTCTGTATGTTACTTTTTCACAACTCCTGCACTTGTTGTGTTGTTTATTGCTTATGCCTGCATCACACATTTATGGCCCTGCACTCTGACTGTCATTTACTACTGATCTTTACACTTTGGCATTGTTAAATCTTGACCCAGAGTAGATTAAGATCAGATTTCCATTAACCACACCCCTATAGGCCTGTTCGCACATGCAATTTAGCTACGCAAACAGGGGCGGACTGACAACTCATGGGGCCCCCGGGCAATAGGAGATCATGGGGCCCCTGTGTCCTTGCCCGAACTCAAAAAAGCCTATGAAAAAGGTACCAGGGGCATCTCATGGGGCCCCCTACTGACCCCGGGCCTTCGGGCATTGCCTGAGTTTCCAAATGGTCAGTCCGCCCCTGCACGCAAACCATTAGCCAATGAGCACATAGTGCACAGCGGCATTACTCTCCTCAGGGTGCCAAACAGTGGCCCTGTCTCTCAAAACCCTAGTGATGCCCTAATATACAATTTTAACTGGGTGATGTCTTTAAAGTGAAAAATTACTCACCTCCATTCCAGTGATGCTGTGTCCACAAGCTTCCTCGCCATCAGCTGACATCTTCAGGAGTTCATTTATCTGGGAAGAAGATGAAGCTCAGTGTACATTGTGAGCAAGCAGGTAGGAATACTTTACTGCAGGAGAGACATAGGGGTTGATTTACTAAAACTAGAGAATGCAAAATTTGGTTCAGCTCTTCTATAGAAACCAATCAGCTTCTAGGGTTTTTTTTGTCAAAGCTTAATTGAACAAGCTGAGGTTAGAAGCTGATTGGCTACCATGTTCAGCTGCACCAGATTTTGCACTTTCCAGTTTTAGTTAATCAACCCCATAACGTGTCTCTTCTGCATTAAAAAGCCTGCCTGCTCGTCATTTTTTATTTGAGAAGTAAAGTTCCACTTTAAGATAGAAAACATAAATAGTAACTAGATTATGTGTAGAAGTATATGAAAAGTAGATTCTGTACTTTGTACTGGTTCCTGTGGTGGTAAGGCTTTTAATGTATCTTGGACAGATTATATACATAACTATGTGCTTGACTGTTGTTACAGCAGTGCAGTAAAGACAGATTTTGCAACTCCCTTACTGAGAATATTAGTTCTTTGGCTGTCATGCTAATTTGTGTCTACAGTACTTTCTGAATCACTGACCTAGAGCAAAGAAGCAGATCAGAATGTCAACTTTATATACATTTTTTAAAATGAGAAGTATGGGTTCAGCAAAAAAAAAAAAAAAGTATACTCACCTTAGTGGATGCAGCATCGGTCCTAACTGCATCTGTGCCCTGCACTTCTAAAACTGAGAACTGAGCAATCAAAGACAGCTGATTGCTTGGTTCTCAGTCTTCAGTGAGCAGAGTCAGTGACTGCACTCCTGTGATCCATAGGAGAAGTATAGCCAAAAGAGTTTTGCCCATACTTCTCCTTTAAATTAAAAGCCCAATTCCAGCCAAATCTTTCTCTTAGTTTTGGATGAAGTGAAGGGATAGAACCCCGGTCAGTTTTTTTTTACTGTGGTTTATGACCATGTTGGAGAGTTCACCTCAATTTTTACTCATACATTTATTGCAATCCGTACTCTGCTTACCTGTAGTACCTATTACTTCTGATTATAGTGGAGCATGCTACCTTCTCCCCTTTCTTTCATGATGCTGTGTTGGGTGCTTGAGTGGCCATCTTCAAGGCCTTAGCACTATCACTTTGGGTTAGGGGAAGGTCTTTAGCCTCAAGTAAGTTCTGACACAGAACTGATAAGGACCTCAAATTCATGGCTTCAGAAAGTGAACAGAGTGGTAAGGGAGCACAAGGAAGGTTATTGGGGGGGAGGGGAGGGGGGGGTGAAATGTCAATCCAAAATGTCACCTTGCTCTGAATGATAGATTCACTTTAAGGATTCCCATACTGTACAATGAACAGTTATACTGTTGTACTCAGACAATTATAGTTATGATGACTTCACCTCACCCAGCTTTGACTCTATTGTCTAACCAGAAATGACAATATGCCCTGTAGATGTATGATAGCTATATCTCCGAATGTGTACATGCAGTGTAAACCAATTATATTTTTTGTGTATAATCTTGATGTTTGGCACAGCAACTTCTTGTTTCTGTTTTGGTAAAAATGGCTGATGTCTGGTCTCCATTTTACTATAAGAAAAATATGCTATTTGCCCTTTTGGGATTCCAGCCAAATATAATAAAAATTCCATGCGTGTATTGTGTACTTTTGATTCTCTTAACAACAATATACAGTACATAATTTAATATTTGATAAGGTATTTTAGGGAAACTGGAAATGATATAGTAGCATAGAGGTATCTGCCCTGTAGCTTGCAGAACCACTTTGTGTTGTGATGTGCTCATAAGGCCTATAGGGGTTCTGAGATATAATAAACCCACTAAAACGAAACTGTTATCAGTACAGTTTCCTGTTATCAGTACATTTCCCTGTAATGTCTGTAGTAACAGAGCAAAAAAAAAAATCACTATACTCATCCTAGAGTATAATGATATTTTTATCTCATTTATTGTTACAACTTTCATTTATGACACCGGTATCTGTGAGATTCACCAAGCAACATCACATTAAAAATCAAATTAATATCTCTTGAAATGTTTCCATAATTTGCTTACCATGTGACATTGCATTTCACAGTGTCATGATCATTGCAAATAATGCATTACAATATTGGACATATGTCCAGTCAGAAGATTGTCATGTATGTTGGATGGCTTACGAGGTACTGTATATGCTTGCAAAGGGGGAATTGCTGCCAAGTCCCACATGGAAAAGCTCTCAGTCACGGTAATTTAAACATGTAAAGTAGAAATGATGGATTATCATTCTATGCCCTGAGTATCAGCTGGATGAAACAGCTCTTTATCATACTTAAATGGAAGTTGTTGAAAGAACAAACAAAAGCACTTGGTTAATTTTTAGGAACATATACTGCAGATTAAAAAAAAAACATACAAAGAGAAACAGAGAGTGACAGGTACCCATGGACATTGGATTACATATAGATGAGACAAGAGGTCTATGATGAAATTAATGTCCCACTGTCAACTTTTTAGATTTCATTTTTAAGGAGAATGGACCAGAAATCAATTGCCCCGAACCTCTACTAGTTCAACAAAGCAGGCTTTCATTTGTTTTACTGCTGCCTTTCATATAGAAAGTGCACTCAAGCACAGTATAGAGCGTTCATTGGTAGTCATTATTACCTGAGATATTTGAACATTTTAGTAAGAGGTCAAAGGTGTATAGAATTGCTTCTTGGAGAAATACTACGTGTGTGTATATAATATATATATATATATATATATATATATAAAATTTCTGGTGTATATAGGAAAGTAAGATAAAGGAAAATATTTTCTACAATTAAAGCATGATCACAGTGGATTGATATATAATTCTGATCATTATCATAGCATAATCTGATATTTTTGTAGAATCATGCTAACATCAAAAGCAAATCTTTTTTAGATTGTCATATAGCCACTTTATTTGATCTTAGTGTACTTTATGTGTATTTAATGTACTTTTTTTGCTTAATGTATCCTGCTTAGCTATGTACTTTTTAATACTGTTGTGTTACCCCTCTCTGTATAGCAGATGATCAAGATGATAGCTGATCGTCTTTTATGTCCTAAAATTAGATAATTTGTAAAAAATTTAATTTTGGTTAATTTATAAGTGTTAACATTTAGCTTAAAATTTTAAATGTATTATTAATAAATATGTTTAGCAGGGAGCTAGAAATATGTCCTAAGTCATAGGTTAAAAGCTGTCCTTTTATAAGCAATTTATTTTTCAAACGCTCTTTTGTTAATTCGACAGCACCATGTAAGCATATCAGATGTTTTTGTTTTTGTTGCTTAATAGTGTCACATTATTATTATTATACAGTATTTATAAAGCGCTAAAAGGTTTGCTCAGCGCAAATCTGATTTTCATAATGCAAATGTAAGTGAAAACAATGAACAGAACACCCATGCTCTATATACCAGAAAAATGCATAGCTATACTTTTATGACGCATAGTGCAAAAGTTATTTGAGAAATGTATATAATATTGTGAATTTAACAAATATTATTGTTCTACGGTATGACATCACAGTTTCCACTGTTTTAAAATTGCCAACCATTTGTAGTTTCCAGGATTGTTAATTATTGCGCAAAGCCTGCACAACTGTAAAGCCTGTATTGTACAACTGTAAACACTGTCCCATGCCTCTCTAGATAATGCCTCCCTGTATACACTGTCCCCTGTATACACTGGCCCTCTTTTCCCCTGTACACACTGCCCCCACTCCTTTGCACTACCCCCCTCCCAGTTCACAGTGCCCCCCTGTCATAAATGTCTCTTTCAGCCCGTCAGTGGAATGTATTTAGGTACGTCAGGTACAGGGGTGGACTGAAAACCCATGGGGCGCCCGGGCAATAGGGGATCATGGGGCCCCTGTGTCCTTGCCCAAACTCAAAAAAGCCTATGAAAAAGGTACCAGGGGCATCTCATGGGGCCCCCTACTGACCCCGGACCCTCGGGCAGTGCCCGAGTTTCCAAATGGTTAGTCCGCCCCTGGTCTGTATGTTACTATTAGGCCTTGCTTACACGGACATACTTATGCAAACACCCATGTGAGGGCAATGTTTGCCCACACGGGCATGAGATGAGGTGTTCAGTGCATCCTCATACAAGCAGTCTCATTCATATCAGTTAGGACGTAACTGTTGTGTCCCAATTGACATGAATGGGACTGTATGAACAGGGATGTATGCAACATCTGTGCATCCCATGCCTATGCAGCCAAACACGGCCCCCAGCATGGGAGTACGCTTAAGTATGCCCATGTGAACAAGGCCTAACAGTAATGTACAGATATACATACTGTACATACACACACACACACATATATCAATATACGTATGCACACGCATACATACATACTGCATGGAAGGGAGGCAGAGCAGGTCGGGACTCAGGAAGCAGCTTTCTTCATGCACAACTCTACCCATTACTACCAGCTCCAGCTCTGCAGTTCAGTGTTTAATCGCTTCTTGACTGCCCTGTAGCAGTATATCAGGGTGCGCAAAATCACGTATATATAAGTGATTTTGTTTTTCCAAGTAGGGGGCGCATGCAAGCTGCGCGTGCGCCCTACCTGCACCGCTGGTGATTACCTGCTGGCACCCGGTGATTACCGAGCATCTCCAACGGGGAGGACGACTGCTTTGTTTACTAATGGTCCTCCTCCCTGTCAGCTCGGGCACACTGCACTGGATGGCTGTGCACAGCACAGCCATCCCAACCAGTGTGCTTACAGTGAAGCCCACACACACCAACCCCTATGTAAAGCACTCCCTGCGCACAATTAACCCTTTGAGCGCCCCCTCATGTTAACCCCTTCCTGCCCAGTGCAATTAGTACAGTGTCAGTGCTATCTCCGACAGGGAGGAGAACTGTTTTGTTTACTAACAGTTCTCCTCCCTGTCAACTTGGGCACACTGCTTTGGATGGCTGTGCACAGCACAGTCATCCAAAGCAGTGTGATTACAGTAAAGCACACAGACACTGCCCCCTAGTAAAACACTCCCAGCACACAGTTAACCCTTTGATCGCCCCTCATGTTAACCCATTCCTGTCCAGTGCCATTAGTACAGTGTCAGTGCTATTTTTTAGCACTGATCACTGTATTGGTGTCACTGGGGATGTCAGTGACACCAAGTAAGTTCCCCCCCTCAGTGTCAGAATATCCACCGCAGTCCCACAGTCCCACTATAAGTTGCTGATCACTGCCATTACTAGTAAAAAAAAAAATTCCAGTGTCTATACCGCCATTTGTAAACGCTATACCTTTCACGTAACCCAATTCATTTACACGTATTGAAGTGAAGACATATAGCAGAATACATTTTGGCATAAATCTATGACAAATTAGATTTTTTAAAATGTTTTTACAGGACATGTTTAATAGCAAAATTCAAAAATATTGTTTTTTTCTCAAAATTATCAGTCTTTTTTTTATAGCGCAAAAAATAAAAAATGCACAGGCGATCATACCTCAGAAAGAAAGCTCAATTTGTGGGAAAACAAAGTACATAAATTTAATTTGGGTACTGAATTGCACGACCGCGCAATTGTCAGTTAAAGTAACGCACCTCCGTAACGCAAAAAATGGCCTGGTCAGGAAGGGGGGTACATCCTCTAGAGGACAAGTGGTTAAAGACAGTTAGATGTTGACATTGAACTAGAACACTGAGAAAAAATAGCAGCTGCCTTCCGTTGCCAGGCTGCACTTTTTAAGTCTAGGTGGCTCTACTGTGCTTCCTCTCCTCCCTGCTGACAGGAGTATTGAGTGGCACCGCCGTCACATCTCCTGTTAGTCTGATAATTGTGGGCCTCCATGCACCTGGGGCCTCTGGGCAGTGCCCAGGAGTACCCATGAATTAAGAGAGCCCTGCCTATTGTCATAAAATAGTGATGGCCAACTCTGGCCATTTATGGTTAATTTTGAAATTATTTGTATGTCTGTAAGCTTTTCCGATGCCTGGTGGGTATTATCTTGAATCTTTAGATATCGTTAGTAACATGAAGTGTTAAGTTTCTTGGCTGAAATACAATCTTAAAGTCTAAGAAGTATAATCTTAAGCACACCATGAGCAATTTTACAAAAATAAATAATGCTAATTGAACTTACTGGTCAATGAGCAAACACTTGAGCAGAAAGCAGACCAAGGAGTAAACATCCACTAACTTGGTGAGCAGGATGTAATTTGTCTTGCTTTGTCTCATCAGCTCTAACTAGACCAGCCAAAAAATATAATAAATTCTATCCTGGTTTATAAGCCAGTTGTTAGAAACAATGTCCGAACAAACAGAAGCTCTAAACTTATTAATGTACAGCAATTTATCCTTTTTATATTGTCTCAATTATCCTATCATCCCTTGTATTTACTTCTGTTTGCCCTTTCCCACAATCCAATATTATCTTTCAAATGATTTTCCTTAAATGTTGGTCTGCTACTCCACTGCTCACAATTTGCTTAGCAAAGTAATAAATCAATTAGCAATGTAAGGTGTCATCAATATTCCTTCCATACCTATTGAATCTAGACCTTTACCAGAAACCTTGAGGACTTGAGCAGTATTATAAACCTTGAGCATTATTATATCAGGTGCTAGTTAAGCTAGGCCATAGACATTAGGGGGAATTTAGCTGTGAAGGCAGGAGAAGATTGCAAATGGTTTTCATTTCCAAGCACATATTTATATAAGCATGTTCAGACTGCTTAAGTGTACATGTTAAAGCTTATAATTGGCAAAGATGGAGAACAGCCATATATTTCAAGCTCTGGCTTACCTTGGGAAAGAACAAAAGCAATCAGCTGAAATTGTCCAACATGGTGAAGGAATATTCCCACCAGCATCAGATGTCTGGAGATATCTGGATCTGTCCGGTGCATAAACCTGGAATGATTTCCTGGTCAGGCCAAAATACAGCGTTGAGCAAACCCTTTGGCGCTATATAAACTCGAAGTAATAATAATAATTAAGTAATGATCATTCCATGTCTATTGGAATCTTAAAGTGGAACTATGGGCAAAACTTTTTTTTTCCATTTTGGATAGAGTACTGGTGGGTTATAACCCCTGTCAGTATTTTTTTTTGGTACCTGTGTTCCATTGGGGAGATTTACCTTCACTTCCTCTCCCGTAGCCAAAACAGGAAGTGAGAGGAAATCCCTGCAAATTAAGAGAATTCCTTGGGGCCACCCAGGTCACCAGAACTAGTGGCCTTATTGGAAGATGTCCCCTCTATTACTTTTCTGGGGACAATCTAAAATTTTGGATTTTCTTTTACTCTCATTTTCGATGATACCATTAAACAGAATAAGTAGAGAAGCTGAATCTCCCTAATGGGCTC
This sequence comes from Staurois parvus, assembly GCF_062004578.1. NCBI lineage: Eukaryota > Metazoa > Chordata > Amphibia > Anura > Ranidae > Staurois > Staurois parvus. Next base: position 13,931,111 of record NW_028317951.1, on the reverse strand, counting down.
ACAGACAAATGACAGTTGTTCTAATCCAACTCTGTCCAAAAAAAAAAATTGCCTTTGGTTTTACTGTAAAGCTGTACAATGGGCAAATAATAAAAACACAGATTAATGCAGATATTTATTAATTTGAAATATCAAGAAATGTATTTTTGAATGCTACTAATGGAAGTACCTACCTAGTTTGTTCTTAATGTTAGTTTCTGTATTCCTTTACACAGTAAGACAGCACTAAGAACTGTTCAGTCTCTGTTGCATTGTGCATGTGCTGACAGTGAACATGATGACAGGTGGAGACAGCCAAGCGAGCAGTGGGGTGACTTCATTAGTGTGCTGTTGCTCCTTAAATGTCCAATCAATAGGCTGGTAATGCAATGTTGGCCAAGCTGTAGTTCTGCTGCTTTGGAGATCAGGGATCCCACTGTGCGGTTTGGCAGGTATATGAATTACAAAATCAACTGTTCTCAATTACAAATGTTTTGACAGTTCATACAGTATTTACAGTTTGATATATAGCTGCAAATGTCTTAAAGTAATACTAAAGGCACAATTTACTAAAAAAACAAACTAAACAAACATGTCATACTTACCTGCTCTGTGCTTCAGTGGTTTTGCACAGAACAGCCCCGATTCTGCTCTTCTCAGGTTCCACGCTGATGCTCCTGGCCCCTCCCTCCTGTCGGGTGCAGCTTGCTATGGGGCACCCAAGTAGGCGCTCCTGAGATGCTTCTCTGTGTTTCCATTTACAATGAACCGTGGCTTGACCCCGCCCCCTCTCTTTTCTTGTTGGCTCACTGGCAGTGATTGACAGCAGCTGAGCCAATGGTTCCTACTGCTGTCTCAGCCAGTGAGGAAAGGGAGTCCCGGTATAGCCAAGACTCCAGCGCACATCACTGGATCAAGAGGGGGCTTAGGTGAGCATTAGGGGGGTTGGGGGGGGGGATGCTGCACAGAGAAGGTCTTTTACCTTCATACATAGAATGCATTTAGAACCACCTTAAGTAGTTGGTAACATTTCATGATACTGGTGACCTAGTGCAAGACAGTTGCACCCACTGTAAATTTCACTACACATTAGTGGAATTGGCTATTCTTCTGCACCTAACTAATAAAAGAATACTTTGTGAGTTTTCATAATGTGACACATCGCACTTGCCACTGGTGCTATTCCTTAGAACAAGGATGATTACCAAGGGCAAATAGGCTGCTTACTTTGCAAGGGAGTTTGCTCTAGAGTTCATTTAGTGTAGTTTCACTTTGCAAAGAATACCTTTTTTATGGAAATAAAAAATTGGCATCTTGCATGATTGGAAGATGGAAGTCATCAAAGCATAATCTCATTAACATTCTATGGGTCAAATTCCCTTGCAAAGTCAACAGCCTATTTGCCCTTAGTAAATTCAACTGCAAAACACCAATGGTTTTATGAAAACTTACATTTATACATTCATAATTTGTTTTAGAAATGTGTAAATGTGGCTTTAAACTTGTTGTTCCAACAATTTCAGTTAAAACAGAAGTGCTGGCTTAAGGATGTTCAGACAAAATGCTTGGAAGTAGAAATCTGAATGGCATATTTTGTATCCAGGCTGTGGAAAAGTGTGAGAAACATTACATGTGACCACAGATCATTGACCATTCACTATCCATAGAGGTAGCTATCATTTATTAGAAATGCAGATATCCAAATATATATATGTATGTATATATATATCAGATCTAGTATAGCCTAATCTAGGTCTAGTTCATCTGCTGACTGGTACCTAAAAGAGCTACTTGTCCCAGCCTTGTTTCCTATTCAGGACTATAATTTATTGTAGATATGCATGGATTTTTGTGAGTGCTTCAGTTTCCTATTAAAATGCAAAAACATACCAGTAGGTTATCTGGCTCCCATTCGGACTGATCCACCTTTCTGTGCATGTGGCAGAGACTATTCAATAAAGTGTAGCAGGCTATATCAGTTGTATATAATGGAGTAAAATATATATAAAACGCTGGATAAATATAAACTACTCCTGAAAAGTGTTTAAAAGAGCCTCCGGTGGTTAACAAAAAGTGAAACTTTGTCACCATGGAGCAATTATCTCTACAGTGACAGTTGTAGAGACTGCGTCCAGCAGCTGCTAAATGCTGGAGTGCACAGAGGGGAACACATGAAATAACTGTTTATTAGCAAAAGCCCTTATCCAGAAAATTATTTGCATAATATTTACTTTATAATGATTTAATGATTGCTAATGCTTATTGAGTTGGTTGGAGTCATTTGTACTCTCCCTCAAGAATGATGTCATGTCAAAAAATGTACTTTTTAAATGCCCTGAACTATTTCATACTGGCCAAGATTTTCAGAGCACGATGATTAAGTGTTTCAGTAAAGGTACAAATATGTTGCTTCATTGGGAGATCTCAATCAGAGTTGTTGACACCTTGATAGGGAAAATATGTAAGGATATAGACATAGAGCAGAATATAGTCAGGAGGGCCATTTGCTACAACTGCTAAAAATTTCTTTCCCCAATACAGTTAACATTTTGTTTATCGCAGCACAGTTGTATGTGCTGTTCTTGACACAGTTCATTTTGCCTCGGGAATATAAGGAAAGCCTAGTGGCCTAGTAGACAGCATGATTAAAAAATATTCCCTGAGTGGCTTCCTACGCTTAGGAGATACAGTATGAGATCTGGGTGTCCCTTAACTTTTAAACTGCCTAGCTGAGCAGTTCATCTATACTGTACTATTGATACAGTTTATGCATAGATGAATATAAACCCCCCCAAAAAACAGTGGACAGTGAGTATGTCAGAATAATTGTATGATAGATACACAACATGTTGTATTGATGTCATCATTCTATAGACAACTACTCACAATAATAGCTGTAGAAATACCCTTTGATAAAAAAGCAAGATATGAACATCAGTATTGGACAAAAGTAAAACCAAAAGTGTATCTAAACCTATGAACAAAAATGTAATATATTGCAGCTTGCTAGACCTTAGGTGTGGTGTCTGCAATAGTTTTCCTTTTATTTAGGCTTTTTTCCTTTCTTTTTACCTGTGATTCTACCAGTGACACACTTCTTGTCTTAGGGTGACACTTATAAAACTGTACGAAGGGGTTGATTTGCTAAAACTGGAGAGTGCAAAATCTGGTGCAGTTCTGCATAGAAACCAATCAGCTTCCAGTTTTTTTTTTTGCCAAAACTTAATTGAACAAGCTGAAGTTAGAAGCTGATTGGCTACCATGCACAACTGCACCAGATTTTGCACTCTGTAGGTTAAAGCCTTTTACACACGAAGAGAATATCGGGCATGTGATCTAATCTCAAATCAAAAAAGTATAGATTTCTAAAGTTATGAAAATTCTCATAATACAACTTCAGAAGTGATGTATGATGTAATGTATTGAATTGTGTTGTAATTTATTCTTTCATTTCAGAGCATGCTTTGTCTGGCCACTCTATTTTTTATGGATTAATACTGTACTAATTAAGTGAAAATAATGAGAAAAATTTTTACTAATACTAACAATCAGATTATCAGACGATTGCTCCAAAAATCTGTATTTTTCATCTTATTTTCTCATCATACGTACTAGGCATTAGTAAATCAATGCAAAGTGTGTAAGGACTACAGAACATGTCTTCTTCTTTGTGACAATTTATTATTTATTTCAGGTACTTATATAGCGCCATCAATTTATGCAGTGCTTTACATATATATTGTACATTCACATCAGTCCCTAACCCTCAAGGGGTGTACAGTCTAAGGTCCCTAACTTACATTCATACATACACATGCTAGGGCCAATTTAGACAGGATCCAATTAACCTACCAGCATGTCTTTGGAGTGTGGGAGGAAACCAGACTACCTGAAGGAAACCCACACAGGCACAGGGAGAACATGCTAACTCCAGGCAGGAGGTGCCATGGTTTGGATTCAGACTAGCGACCCTAGTACTGCCAGGTGGAAGTGCTAACCATTTAGCCACTGTGATGCCCCAAGGGGAGATTTGTTTTGCAGTTAACAGATATGAACTGGAAAAGCTGATAACTTAGAGATTGGAGTTCAGTACACAGGAAGTTTCAAGCATCCCAGATTTCTGATAGAATCAGAAGGTATTTTTTTGTACCTGCAGAAAATGATTTTAGCCTGAAAAGGTAAACAAATACAGCCACTACATCTATGGACTACTACGTTCCAATATATTATATTTTTTTAATCTTTGGTTTAGATGCATTTTAAAAATTAGGAAATAAGGGTGTAAAAAAAAGTTGTCTTATGTTAGGATACCTATATAAACAAAACAAAATGAAAATAAATACCAGAATTCTAAACTGTTTCATGGTCTTTCAAAATTAAAAGTCATGGTAATAAAAAAGTGTTAAGATTTAAAAAATAAAAATATTTATTGTCTTTGAAATTATAATATGTAGACATTTTTTATTGAAAACATTGGTGTGGCAAATAAAACTATTGGACATTGACATTTCCTGGCTTCTGCATTTAGTGTTATGTTTTACCCAGCAATATCTGGCCACCGGAGTACTTTTTAGGTTTGACAGCCCTGAATTATCACTGTTTTGGGATCCTATCTCATTAACTGAAATGCTGGAATAGAGCATCAGACAATCATAAAAATAATTTGGTGCAGAGAATCCACTTAGGAGAGGCTGTCAAACAGGTTGGAAGATAAACTTGTAAATAAAAATGAGTAGAGAGCCTCTATGTCACAGCATATGCTTTCTCCACATTATAGACTTTTTAATGATATGAAGTGCTTGTGTTTATGCAGAACAGGCAGACACTCCATATATGATATTGATTATACCTTAACCCCAATTTAGTAGAGTCTTGCCTCTGCTCATAATCAGATATTGCAGCAGCGTCTTTAAATATCCCTTAATGCTAGGACATATTTTATCTGTGCAGTCTGTAGAAGGAGATACGGGCTTTGTCTTGCTTCTCCTTGTGGCTGTGAGCCCAGGTTTAGGACACTGAGGTCCCTTTGGGGCTCTTCCTTGGCAGCCTCAATCCAGAAATTTAAAACATACATCTTTATCATGCTGCCTTTTGTCAGACAACATTAGATAATTAATTGCCCATTTGTCAGGGCTGCATTGAAGGTGTGAAAACCCCAAACACAATCAGGATAAATATAGATGCTCTCTGAAGGCATTTTGTTCTGTCACACCGCTCTGGCAAGCATATTTTAACAATTAAATGAGGCTCATTATTAATCACATGTAATGTTAATTAATTAGCAGCCTCCATGTCTTGGAGGCACTCTATGACTTTCAATTTGGTTAAAGAGCTAATTGGCAAGCATGCACAACTCTGCACTCACACAGCTGGTTAATTGTTATTAATGATATTTCATGCTGGCTTACCTGTTTGCTGTTTAAACAGAATGAACACATTTATTTACACACATGCATTTGAAATGTTAACGAAAATATATTGCACATTCTTTGATATAAGTTGATATTGAATAATCAGGTCCCTCAACATTAGGTTCCTCTACAGATAACCACATTGAAATTGCACACAAAATTTTTTTTTTGTTGGTTGGCTGGTTGATTTCTGAAAATGTGATCACTAAATTACACTTCCCACTGTTAATACGTTTCCTTTTATATTTAAAATGTTTTACTTTTTAAGAACTGTTTATGACCTATATTGAGGAAAATGTGGCCAAAAGAGTCAAGCAAAGGGCCAAAGAATAGTCACAAGTATTAGCTGTATGCTTCCTGAAGCTGATATTGTCCTAGGTACTGAATTACAATGCCTAATTTCCTGTTAAAAAACCGTACAGTGGTGACCATCTTGATAGATTTTCAGGGTTTTGTTTCCTCATTTCCAACATGCCCCCTTGATGGGTTTTTAATGAATTTGAGGGAGTTGAACTGATGACTGGTTGGGGTAATTATGTAGCTTTTACCATATTCTGGGGCTCCAGCTCCTTCATTTCTGCATCTGAATGCCTAATTGACCTAATTATCATAGACATAATATTGCAGAGGTGCAAGAGGCACATATGCACAGAATGAATAAAGTTGGAGCAAGGAGATCATTGTACTGCTGGTCCCCATGCACAGTATCCTCTCTAGTGGTCCTCAGAGAAACAACATCAGTGACCAGCTCTCACTACAATACTCGGGGATGACCCTCCAAGTGTAATGCAAATTGCCATCTTCAGAGGCATGGGTGGGTGCAAGGAAGAGAACTGGAATGCCCAAGGAATGTCACATGTCAGGAAGTGCAATACAATTTGTTAGAAGGAATTCAAGGCAAAAGTTAGATTTTTCACTGTACTGCTTAGCTACAGTTGCTCTTCTAGATCTTCAGTTAATGTGTTTAAATGCTTTGTCGGCATTAGCCTGGAAACAGTTGGCATGTGCCATCCTACCGCTGATACAATAGGCAGCCTAAATGTAAGCAATATAAATTTGCCACCTTGTGGATAAATCTTGGGGTCTCCATATAAATGGCTTATTTTCAGAATGTGTTCACAATTTAGTGAAAGTTGTTATACCGGCAAAAAACCAACAGATTCCAGTCATCAAGAATGAGGTTGATTTAATAAAGGTAATAGGCTGTTAACTTTGCAAGGAAATTTTCCCTTAGTTAGATGAATGGAAGTTTGCACCTCATTCATGAAGCTATGTGTAAACAAAAATACCGTTTTTAAACATTTCTTTGCACGATTGTATATTTTTTCCAAAGTGAATTTTCTTCACATTCAGTAAGCCTAGCCACTTGCTAACCAAACTATATCCGAATGACCGCTACAGCGCGGTTGTCTGGGAGGGCATCATATGACATCTTCTCAGAACTCACCCCCCAAGTGGCGCGCACCCGGCAATCTCCATGATCGCTGTGTCCTACGGACACAGTTGATCACGTGATGAGGTAGAAGGTCAATCACAGCGGCCTTTTACCATGCGATCAGCTGTGTCCAATGACACAGCAAACCACGGAGTAAAAACAGTTGCCGGTTATCTGCAGCACTTTCCTTACACTGTCACAGCGTGAGGAAAGTATTGCCGATAACCGGCAAATATGACAGAATAGATCGGCACTGATGATCAGTGCCCTCATGATCAGTGCCCTGCATTGCCGCCCAGCAGTGCTACCCACCAGTGCCCAGTAGTGCCTCCCACCAGTGCCCTGCAGTGCCACCCCTCAGTGCCACCCATCAGTGCTGTACAAGCAGTTGCGCCCATCAGTGCCCAGCAGTGCTGCCCATCAATGCCTGTCAGTGCCACCAGTCAGTGCTGTCAGTCAGCGCCGCCCATCAGTGTCGCCTATCAGTGACCATCATTGCTGCATATCAGTGCCTCCTCATCAATGCCCACCAGTGTTGCCTCATCAGTGCAGCCCATCAGTGCCACCTCATCAGTGCCCATCAATGTCCATCAGTGCTGCCTGTCAGTGCAGCCTCATCAACACACATCAGTGAAGGAGAAAAATTACCTGTTTGCAAAATTTTATAATATAAACAAAGAAAAACTTTATTTTTTCAAATTGTTTGCTAATTTGTTTGTTTATAGTGCAAAAAATAAAACACCCAGTGGTGATTAAATACCACTAAAAGACAGCTGTATCTGTGTGAAAAAAATGCTAAAAAGTTCATATAGGTACAATGTTGCATGACAGCACAATTGTCATTCAAAGTGTGGCAGCCCTGAAAGCTGAAAATTGGCCTGGGCATGAGGAGGGTAAAAGTGTCTGGTGGGCAAGTGGCTAGCGAAAATTCCCGTGTAAGGTGGACAACCTGTTTGCCTTTAGTAATGTTTAAAAATACAGTCTGATTACTGGAAAGTTAGCTTGCACATAGACCTAATTTGTTAGTGAGCCCAACATACTTTATATGAGAAATGTTTGTCCTGACTCATTATCTGAGTATGTGTCTATCAAGCATTATAGAAAAGAGGTAAGGATAACTTTTGATGCACAGTATTGGGTCATTGTGTATAAGTGTCTTTTTTTTCCTATACATTGGAAATTTGTTGTGGGCCCAAACTGTTCACATCAAAGTGTTAAGGACCAAATGGGGGAGATTAAAGCTGGCCATACACATGTAGATTTCCGGACGCGAATATTCGTAAGAAAATTTGTACGAAAATTCTTTGAACATTCGGTGAATGAATGAATGTCGTTTGAAAATTGTCTTTCACTTTTAACATTTGAGTTTAAAATGAATGTCATTTCTGAATGATAACCACATATACTGGCCGAAAATTTGTCTGATCGAGAAAAGTTTTCCTTCCTGCCCCTTCGAATTTTCCCATCACTGTGGTCGAAAACAAACATCAATTTGACCCCACTAACGATTAGAAAATCACACAAATATTCTTGGAACGAAAATCTATACGTGTATGGCCAGCTTTACTTAACCACTCGCCTACTGGGCACTTATACCCCCTTCCTGCCCAGGCCAATTTTCAGCTTTCAGCGCTGTCACACTTTGAATGACAATTGTGCTGTCATGCAACATTGTACCCATATGAACTTTTTATAATTTTTTTCATACAAATAAAGCTTTATTTTGGTGGTATTTAATCACCACTGGGTGTTTTATTTTTTGTGCTATAAACAAAAAAAAGCAAAAAATTAAAAAAAAAAGTTTTTCATTGTATCTATTATAAAATAAAACAGGTAATTTTTCTCCTTCACTGATGTGCGTTGATGATGCTGCACTGATAGGCAGCATTGATGGGCACTGATAGACAGCACTGATGGGCACTGATAGGAGGTACTGATAGGCGGCGTTGATAGGCGGCACTGATGAGCTGGCACTGATGATGCTGTACTGATAGGCGGCACAGCTGGGCAGCACTTATGGGTGGCACATGTGGGTTGCACTGCAGGGCACAGGTGGGTGGTACTGCTGAGTGGCACAGGTGGGTGGCACTGCTGAGTGGCACATGTGGGTGGCACTGATGGGCACAGGTGGGTGGTACTGCTGAGTGGCACAGGTGGGTGGTACTGCTGAGTGGCACAAGTGGGTGGTACTGCTGAGTGGCACAGGTGGGTGGCACTGATGGGCACAGGTCGGTGGCACTGATGAGCACAGGTGAGTGGCACTGATGGGCACAGGTGGGTGGCACTGATGTGCATGTGGGTGGCACTGCTGGGCACAGGTGGGTGTTACTGCACGGCACATGGGTGGCAGTGCTGGGCACAGGTGAGTGGTACTGCAGGGCACGTTGGTGGCACTGCTGGGCACAGGTGGGTGGCACTGATGGGTACAGATGGGCGGCACTGCTGGGTATAGGTGGGTGGCACAAGTGGGTGACACTGCTGGGCACTGATCATCAGGGCACTGATGATCAGTGCCAATCCCTTCGCTGACAATTGCTGGTTCTCGGCCATACTTTCCTCACACATTGATTAAAGTGCACCCAATAACCTGCAACTGTATTTACCCGGTGATCTGCTGTGTCACCGGGGGCGCTCAGGGGGGTGTTTTCTGGAATGAAGTCCATGGACGTTGTCCCAGGATTACACAACTGCTCTGTAGCCGTCCTTCTGCTATAGCGCGGTTAGGAACCGGTTAAACTGGTGCATAGAATCTGGTGCAACCGTGAATGGAACCCAATCGTCTTCTAACTTCAGCTTGTTCAATTACGCTATTAAGAAAAAAAACACTTGAAGCTGATTGGTTACTATGCACAGCGGCACCAGATCCTGTGTGGAACAGTTTTAGTAAATCTTCCCCAATGTGTTTTGAAAACGAGGTAGATTTACGGTGACATCTGTCCATTATTTGATAATTTCTATCAAGGACATCTTGAGAAACAGACACTTCTAAAAATAAAAAAAAAAAACAAAGCAAAAGTTAGCTTTTATTCTCCAAACTGTACTAAAAAATAGTTCCAACTATAAATGTTAGTGGTAGCTATAAGTAACATTTCCAGTTTTCATTTTCTTTAGTCTCACTCTGTACATGAACATCAGTGAATGCAAAAGCCGATTAGGAAAGGGAAGCTCAACACCACAGACTATAGAGCTTTCCACAAAATGTTCCACAAACAAAAACTCGGACATTGGCTAATTTTTAGCCTTTTAGTTGCACATAACTTTAGTTGCACATAAGAAAGCTCAGCTGCTGCATATAATAACAAGATGAACTAGATGGATTTTTTTCTTTTTATTTAACCTTGTGTGTTTTTAGAACTAAAATACGTGCTACAGCTAACTAAGGAAGGCCAGATCTCCATCCCATGTCATCCTTTATCACCTGTTCCGTCATTTGTCTCTCTACTTCCTCCCAAAAGATGTAAGGTTCTGCTGTTTTTCTAAAAGGATGAAAAGGATTTTCCTTAAGATGTTAATTTCAAGGTTGAGTGGTTCATAGTCAGTGGGTTTTTCTAGAGGTATCACTCAAAACTTGCTTCAAGCCATGGTGATCATTTATCTCACCTGAAGGCTTTGTGTTTTTAGAAAACCTGACTGTGCTTTGTGTGTTCATATACAATTTTCATCTTATTTGTGTAATTGTATAATAAATGCAATTTGCTAATAATCAAGGGATATGAATGTATAATTGTGCTCGAAAGTTTGCATACCCTAGCAGAAATTGGACACTTTTGGCACTGGCCTTTTATTTAGGGATAGTGATCATATGAAGCCATTTATTATCACATAGTTGTTTGGCTCCTATTTAAATTCTAATGATAACAGAAATGGCCCAAATGGCCATGATCAATAGTTTACATATCCTGGAATGTTTGGCTTTGGTACAGACACACACAAGTAAAAATATCAATTACTGGTTAATTTCCCACATCCGTGGCTTTTTAAATTGCAGTTAGTGTCTGTGTAGTCAGTGAGTTTGTTAGCTCTCACGTGGATGCACTGAGCAGGCTAGATATTGAGCCATAGGGAGCAGAAAAGAACTGTCAAAAGACTTACGTAACAAGATAATGGAACTTTATAAAGATGGAAAAGGATATAAAAAGATATCCAAAGCTTTGACTATGCCAGTTAGTACTGTTCAATCGCTTATTAGGAAGTGGAAAATTCAGGGGTGTGTGTGTGCCACATTGTGTGTCTGTACCAAGACCAAACATGCCAGGGTATGCAAACCTTTGATCCGGGACATTTGGGTGATTTCTGTTATCATTATGATTAGAGATGAGCGAAGTATTCAAAAATTCGATTCGACTGATTCGGCGAATTCGTAGAAAAATTTCGATTCGAGTCGAATATATTCGCTGTGAATTTAACTTAAAAAAGGGTGTTTCTAGGCTTCAGAGAGACTTAATATTAGTGCTGAACACTGTACCTTTAATTTAAATGCCCTTGGAGTCTGCTGGGGAAGAGAAATAATACTGTCAGGCAGTATGACATGCAGATGAGTGCCGTCGATCTTAGAATCACCGCACACTCATTTGGGCAGTCACGGGGCCAAAACCAGAGTGTGGAGCCACAGTGTGGCGGTGGAGGCAGCAGCAATGGGAGGCCATACAGCACCCTATGACAAAAATGGAAACCACCAGCAGTGTGAGGAGACCTGAAAGTGGCACATGGCAGAGTGTGGCGATAGAGACAGCAGCAATGGGAGGCCGTACAGGGACCCATGACACACTCTGGACCTGGCAGCAGCATGAGGAGGCGGTACAGGGGCCCATGGCAGATTACGGGCCTGGCAGCAGCATGAGGAGTCGGTACGGGGGCCCATGGCAGATTACAGGCCTGGCAGCAGCAATGGGAGGCCGTACAGGGACCCATGACACAATCTGGACGTGGCAGCAGCATGGGGAGGCGGTACAGGGGCCCATGACAGATTACGGGCCTGGCAGCAGCATTTGGAGTCGGTACGGGGGCCCATGACACACTCTGGACCTGGCAGCAGCATGAGGAGGCGGTACAGGGGCGCATGACAGATTACGAGCCTGGCAGCAGCAACTTGGACAGGAGGACGTTCAGTTTCTGCACCGTCTGGTGTGTGCTCGCAAACTGTTGTCTCTTGGAAACGGATTCCAAGAAAGACTGCTGACGGAATCCGTGAAGAGGAGTAGCAGGAGAAGGAGCATCTGAACGAGCGGAATATGCCAACAAGCGACAACAGGGGCCCATGGCAGATTAGGGGCCTGGCAGCAGCTATGGGAGGCCCGTAATCTGCCAGCACCCTATGACAAAAAATGGAACCCACCAGCAGTGTGAGGAGACCTGAAAGTGGCACATGGCAGAGTGTGGCGATGGAGACAGCAGCAATGGGAGGCCGTACAGGGACCCATGACACACTCTGGACCTGGCAGCAGCATGAGGAGGCGGTATATAGGGGCCTATGGCAGATTAGGGGCCTGGCAGCAGCTATGGGAGGCCCGTAATCTGCCAGCACCCTATGTCAAAAAATTCTACACACCAGCAGTGTGTGAGACCTGAAAGTGGCACATGGCAGAGTGTGGCGATGGAGACAGCAGCAATGGGAGGCCGTACAGGGACCCATGAGAGACTCTGGACTTGGCAGCAGCATGAGGAGGCGGTATAGGGGCCCATGGCAGATTAGGGGCCTGGCAGCAGCTATGGGAGGCCCGTAATCTGCCAGCACCCTATGACAAAAAATGGAACACACCAGCAGTGTGAGGAGACCTGAAAGTGGCACATGTTTGGGGCATGATTCATGGCGGATTTAGTCAGTTGTGTCAGGAACTGGTGGTTTGAAATCCAGACTAATCCACGCCTGATTCATTTTCACAAACGTCAGTCTCTCCACACTTTGGGTGGACAGTCGTGTCCTCCGCGGAGTTGCAATACCTCCTGCCGCACTAAACACGCGCTCCGATGCCACGCTACTGGCCGGGCATGACAGCCTTTCAAGGGCAAATTCAGCTAGTTGGGGCCAAAGGTCAAGTTTCGTTGCCCAGTAGTCAAGGGGATTGTCTACCTCGGTTGGCAGGGTGCTGTCCAAGTAGGCCTAAGCCTGTTGTTTGAGGTCCTGCTCCAGGTCCACCTGATGCTGCTGCTGCTGCTGCTGCTGCTGTGGCTGGTTAGTAGTTTCCTCACTGCGCTGGTGAAGAAAGCTACTCATCATCGACTGCAGACTGAGGCAGCCGCTGCTGGTGGAGCTGCCACTGCTCCTACCACCCCACCCCTCCCCTGCTGCCATGGCAGCGGAACGCGAGCGCACAGGGCCCACAGTGTCTGAGGATGGACGTTGGCGCAGACAGGCAGAGACCAGCTGACTACATAGGTGGTTTTTATAGTACGTTATTTTGGCCTCCCTCTCAGCAGGTGTGAAAAAGGCCACCATTTTTGAACGGTAGCGAGGGTCCAACAAGGTGGACAGCCAAAAGTCATCCCTCTGTCTGATGGTTATTATTCGGCTGTCGCTACGCAAGCAAGCGAGCATGCTATGGGCCATTTGTGCCAAGGAATGCGAGGGACTCCCTGCCTCCATCTCCACAGCATACTGCCACGGTGCGTCTGGGTCCTCTGTCTCCTCCTCCTCCTCCTCCTCCTCTACCAGATGCTCCTGCTCCTCCACTCCTGTCCGCTGAGTGGAAAAACCACCCATTTCACTCAATAATTCCTGAGCACCAATGTCCTCCTCTACCTCCTCCTCTTCTTCCTGTCCTGCCCCCACAGGGGTCATGTGGCGTTGAGATCTGTGCGCCACGTCTACCGCACCCTGACCAGCCATTGTTAACAGCATTTGTTCCAGGACGTGCAACAGAGGAATGACGTCGTTCATCCCATAGTCCTGCCGACTCACGAATAGCGTGGCCTCCTCAAAGGGCCTGAGCAAGCGCAGGTGTCACGCATGAGCTGCCAATGGCTGACATCTAAGTTACACAGGGAATACCTTTATCCGCTTTTAACATCAGGAAATCTGTGATGGCCTTTTGCTGTTCGTAAAGGCGGTCTAACATATGTAGGGTTGAATTCCACCTTGTTGCAACGTCACAGCATGAGGAGTCGGTATAGGGGCCCATGGCAGATTAGGGGCCTGGCAGCAGCTATGGGAGGCCCGTAATCTGCCAGCACCCTATGTCAAAAAATTCTACACACCAGCAGTGTGTGAGGAGACCTGAAAGTGGCACATGGCAGAGTGTGGCGATGGAGACAGCAGCAATGGGAGGCCGTACAGGGACCCATGACAGACTCTGGACCTGGCAGCAGCATGAGGAGGCGGTATATAGGGGCCTATGGCAGATTAGGGGCCTGGCAGCAGCTATGGGAGGCCCTTAATCTGCCAGCACCCTATGTCAAAAAATTCTACACACCAGCAGTGTGAGGAGACCTGAAAGTGGCACATGGCAGAGTGTGGCGATGGAGACAGCAGCAATGGGAGGCCGTACAGGGACCCATGAGAGACTCTGGACCTGGCAGCAGCATGAGGAGGCGGTATATAGGGGCCTATGGCAGATTAGGGGCCTGGCAGCAGCTATGGGAGGCCCGTAATCTGCCAGCACCCTATGTCAAAAAATTCTACACACCAGCAGTGTGTGAGGAGACCTGAAAGTGGCACATGGCAGAGTGTGGCGATGGAGACAGCAGCAATGGGAGGCCGTACAGGGACCCATGACAGACTCTGGACCTGGCAGCAGCATGAGGAGGCGGTATATAGGGGCCCATGGCAGATTAGGGGCCTGGCAGCAGCAATGGGAGGCCCGTAATCTGCCAGCACCCTATGTCAAAAAATTCTACACACCAGCAGTGTGAGGAGACCTGAAAGTGGCACATGGCAGAGTGTGGCGATGGAGACAGCAGCAATGGGAGGCCGTACAGGGACCCATGCAGACTCTGGACCTGGCAGCAGCATGAGGAGGCGGTATATAGGGGCCCATGGCAGATTAGGGGCCTGGCAGCAGCAATGGGAGGCCCGTAATCTGCCAGCACCCTATGTCAAAAAATTCTACACACCAGCAGTGTGAGGAGACCTGAAAGTGGCACATGGCAGAGTGTGGCGATGGAGACAGCAGCAATGGGAGGCCGTACAGGGACCCATGACAGACTCTGGACCTGGCAGCAGCATGAGGAGGCGGTATATAGGGGCCTATGGCAGATTAGGGGCCTGGCAGCAGCTATGGGAGGCCCATAATCTGCCAGCACCCTATGTCAAAAAATTCAACACACCAGCAGTGTGAGGAGACCTGAAAGTGGCACATGGCATGAGAGACTCTGGACCTGGCAGCAGCATGAGGAAGCGGTATATAGGGGCCTATGGCAGATTAGGGGCCTGGCAGCAGCTATAGGAGGCCCATAATCTGCCAGCACCCTATGTCAAAAAATTCAACACACCAGCAGTGTGAGGAGACCTGAAAGTGGCACATGGCAGAGTGTGGCGATGGAGACAGCAGCAATGGGAGGCCGTACAGGGACCCATGACAGACTCTGGACCTGGCAGCAGCATGAGGAGGCGGTATATAGGGGCCTATGGCAGATTAGGGGCCTGGCAGCAGCTATGGGAGGCCCATAATCTGCCAGCACCCTATGTCAAAAAATTCAACACACCAGCAGTGTGAGGAGACCTGAAAGTGGCACATGGCAGAGTGTGGCGATGGAGACAGCAGCAATGGGAGGCCGTACAGGGACCCATGACAGACTCTGGACCTGGCAGCAGCATGAGGAGGCGGTATATAGGGGCCTATGGCAGATTAGGGGCCTGGCAGCAGCTATGGGAGGCCCTTAATCTGCCAGCACCCTATGTCAAAAAATTCTACACACCAGCAGTGTGTGAGGAGACCTGAAAGTGGCACATGGCAGAGTGTGGCGATGGAGACAGCAGCAATGGGAGGCCGTACAGGGACCCATGACAGACTCTGGACCTGGCAGCAGCATGAGGAGGCGGTATATAGGGGCCCATGGCAGATTAGGGGCCTGGCAGCAGCAATGGGAGGCCCGTAATCTGCCAGCACCCTATGTCAAAAAATTCTACACACCAGCAGTGTGTGAGGAGACCTGAAAGTGGCACATGGCAGAGTGTGGCGATGGAGACAGGAGCAATGGGAGGCCGTACAGGGACCCATGACAGACTCTGGACCTGGCAGCAGCATGAGGAGGCGGTATATAGGGGCCTATGGCAGATTAGGGGCCTGGCAGCAGCTATGGGAGGCCCGTAATCTGCCAGCACCCTATGTCAAAAAACTGAACACACCAGCAGTGTGTGAGGAGACCTGAAAGTGGCACATGGCAGAGTGTGGCGATGGAGACAGCAGCAATGGGAGGCCGTACAGGGACCCATGAGAGACTCTGGACCTGGCAGCAGCATGAGGAAGCGGTATATAGGGGCCTATGGCAGATTAGGGGCCTGGCAGCAGCAATGGGAGGCCCATAATCTGCCAGCACCCTATGTCAAAAAATTCTACACACCAGCAGTGTGTGAGGAGACCTGAAAGTGGCACATGGCAGAGTGTGGCGATGGAGACAGCAGCAATGGGAGGCCGTACAGGGACCCATGACAGACTCTGGACCTGGCAGCAGCATGAGGAGGCGGTATATAGGGGCCTATGGCAGATTAGGGGCCTGGCAGCAGCTATGGGAGGCCCATAATCTGCCAGCACCCTATGTCAAAAAATTCTACACACCAGCAGTGTGTGAGGAGACCTGAAAGTGGCACATGGCAGAGTGTGGCGATGGAGACAGCAGCAATGGGAGGCCGTACAGGGACCCATGACAGACTCTGGACCTGGCAGCAGCATGAGGAGGCGGTATATAGGGGCCTATGGCAGATTAGGGGCCTGGCAGCAGCTATGGGAGGCCCGTAATCTGCCAGCACCCTATGTCAAAAAATTCTACACACCAGCAGTGTGTGAGGAGACCTGAAAGTGGCACATGGCAGAGTGTGGCAATGGAGACAGCAGCAATGGGAGGCCGTACAGGGACCCATGAGAGACTCTGGACCTGGCAGCAGCATGAGGAGGCGGTATATAGGGGCCTATGGCAGATTAGGGGCCTGGCAGCAGCTATGGGAGGCCCATAATCTGCCAGCACCCTATGTCAAAAAATTCTACACACCAGCAGTGTGTGAGGAGACCTGAAAGTGGCACATGGCAGAGTGTGGCGATGGAGACAGCAGCAATGGGAGGCCGTACAGGGACCCATGAGAGACTCTGGACCTGGCAGCAGCATGAGGAAGCGGTATATAGGGGCCTATGGCAGATTAGGGGCCTGGCAGCAGCTATGGGAGGCCCGTAATCTGCCAGCACCCTATATCAAAAAATTCTACACACCAGCAGTGTGTGAGGAGACCTGAAAGTGGCACATGGCAGAGTGTGGCGATGGAGACAGCAGCAATGGGAGGCCGTACAGGGACCCATGACAGACTCTGGACCTGGCAGCAGCATGAGGAGGCGGTATATAGGGGCCCATGGCAGATTAGGGGCCTGGCAGCAGCAATGGGAGGCCCGTAATCTGCCAGCACCCTATGTCAAAAAATTCTACACACCAGCAGTGTGAGGAGACCTGAAAGTGGCACATGGCAGAGTGTGGCGATGGAGACAGCAGCAATGGGAGGCCGTACAGGGACCCATGACAGACTCTGGACCTGGCAGCAGCATGAGGAGGCGGTATATAGGGGCCCATGGCAGATTAGGGGCCTGGCAGCAGCAATGGGAGGCCCGTAATCTGCCAGCACCCTATGTCAAAAAATTCTACACACCAGCAGTGTGTGAGGAGACCTGAAAGTGGCACATGGCAGAGTGTGGCGATGGAGACAGCAGCAATGGGAGGCCGTACAGGGACCCATGAGAGACTCTGGACCTGGCAGCAGCATGAGGAAGCGGTATATAGGGGCCTATGGCAGATTAGGGGCCTGGCAGCAGCTATGGGAGGCCCATAATCTGCCAGCACCCTATGTCAAAAAATTCTACACACCAGCAGTGTGTGAGGAGACCTGAAAGTGGCACATGGCAGAGTGTGGCGATGGAGACAGCAGCAATGGGAGGCCGTACAGGGACCCATGAGAGACTCTGGACCTGGCAGCAGCATGAGGAAGCGGTATATAGGGGCCTATGGCAGATTAGGGGCCTGGCAGCAGCAATGGGAGGCCCATAATCTGCCAGCACCCTATGTCAAAAAATTCTACACACCAGCAGTGTGTGAGGAGACCTGAAAGTGGCACATGGCAGAGTGTGGCGATGGAGACAGCAGCAATGGGAGGCCGTACAGGGACCCATGAGAGACTCTGGACCTGGCAGCAGCATGAGGAAGCGGTATATAGGGGCCTATGGCAGATTAGGGGCCTGGCAGCAGCTATGGGAGGCCCATAATCTGCCAGCACCCTATGTCAAAAAATTCTACACACCAGCAGTGTGTGAGGAGACCTGAAAGTGGCACATGGCAGAGTGTGGCGATGGAGACAGCAGCAATGGGAGGCCGTACAGGGACCCATGAGAGACTCTGGACCTGGCAGCAGCATGAGGAAGCGGTATATAGGGGCCTATGGCAGATTAGGGGCCTGGCAGCAGCTATGGGAGGCCCATAATCTGCCAGCACCCTATGTCAAAAAATTCTACACACCAGCAGTGTGTGAGGAGACCTGAAAGTGGCACATGGCAGAGTGTGGCGATGGAGACAGCAGCAATGGGAGGCCGTACAGGGACCCATGAAAGACTCTGGACCTGGCAGCAGCATGAGGAAGCGGTATATAGGGGCCTATGGCAGATTAGGGGCCTGGCAGCAGCTATAGGAGGCCCATAATCTGCCAGCACCCTATGTCAAAAAATTCAACACACCAGCAGTGTGAGGAGACCTGAAAGTGGCACATGGCAGAGTGTGGCGATGGAGACAGCAGCAATTGGAGGCCGTACAGGGACCCATGACAGACTCTGGACCTGGCAGCAGCATGAGGAAGCGGTATATAGGGGCCTATGGCAGATTAGGGGCCTGGCAGCAGCTATAGGAGGCCCATAATCTGCCAGCACCCTATGTCAAAAAATTCTACACACCAGCAGTGTGTGACGAGACCTGAAAGTGGCACATGGCAGAGTGTGGCGATGGAGACAGCAGCAATGGGAGGCCGTACAGGGACCCATGAGAGACTCTGGACCTGGCAGCAGCATGAGGAAGCGGTATATAGGGGCCTATGGCAGATTAGGGGCCTGGCAGCAGCTATAGGAGGCCCATAATCTGCCAGCACCCTATGTCAAAAAATTCTACACACCAGCAGTGTGTGAGGAGACCTGAAAGTGGCACATGGCAGAGTGTGGCGATGGAGACAGCAGCAATGGGAGGCCGTACAGGGACCCATGAGAGACTCTGGACCTGGCAGCAGCATGAGGAAGCGGTATATAGGGGCCTATGGCAGATTAGGGGCCTGGCAGCAGCAATGGGAGGCCCATAATCTGCCAGCACCCTATGTCAAAAAATTCTACACACCAGCAGTGTGTGAGGAGACCTGAAAGTGGCACATGGCAGAGTGTGGCGATGGAGACAGCAGCAATGGGAGGCCGTACAGGGACCCATGAGAGACTCTGGACCTGGCAGCAGCATGAGGAAGCGGTATATAGGGGCCTATGGCAGATTAGGGGCCTGGCAGCAGCTATGGGAGGCCCATAATCTGCCAGCACCCTATGTCAAAAAATTCTACACACCAGCAGTGTGTGAGGAGACCTGAAAGTGGCACATGGCAGAGTGTGGCGATGGAGACAGCAGCAATGGGAGGCCGTACAGGGACCCATGAGAGACTCTGGACCTGGCAGCAGCATGAGGAGGCGGTATATAGGGGCCTATGGCAGATTAGGGGCCTGGCAGCAGCTATGGGAGGCCCGTAATCTGCCAGCACCCTATGTCAAAAAATTCTACACACCAGCAGTGTGTGAGGAGACCTCAAAGTGGCACATGTTTGAGGCATGATTCATGGCGGATTTAGTCAGTTGTGTCAGGAACTGGTGGTTTGAAATCCAGACTAATCCACGCCTGATTCATTTTCACAAACGTGAGTCTCTCCACACTTTGGGTGGACAGTCGTGTCCTCCGCGGAGTTACAATACCTCCTGCCGCACTAAACACGCGCTCCGATGCCACGCTACTGGCCGGGCATGACAGCCTTTCAAGGGCAAATTCAGCTAGTTGGGGCCAAAGGTCAAGTTTCGTTGCCCAGTAGTCAAGGGGATTGTCTACCTCGGTTGGCAGGGTGCTGTCCAAGTAGGCCCAAGCCTGTTGTTTGAGGTCCTGCTCCAGGTCCACCTGATGCTGCTGCTGCGGCTGGTTAGTAGTTTCCTCACTGCGCTGGTGAAGAAAGCTACTCATCATCGACTGCAGACTGAGGCAGCTGCTGCTGGTGGAGCTGCCACTGCTCCTACCACCCCACCCCTCCCCTGCTGCCATGGCAGCGGAACGCGAGCGCACAGGGCCCACAGTGTCTGAGGATGGACGTTGGCGCACAAAGGCAGAGACCAACTGACTACATAGGTGGTTTTTATAGTACGTTATTTTGGCCTCCCTCTCAGCAGGTGTGAAAAAGGCCACCATTTTGGAACGGTAGCGAGGGTCCAACAAGGTGGACAGCCAAAAGTCATCCCTCTGTCTGATGGTTATTATTCGGCTGTCGCTACGCAAGCAACCGAGCATGCTATGGGCCATTTGTGCCAAGGAATGCGAGGGACTCCCTGCCTCCATCTCCACAGCATACTGCCACGGTGCGTCTGGGTCCTCTGTCTCCTCCTCCTCCTCCTCTACCAGATGCTCCTGCTCCTCCACTCCTGTCCGCTGAGTGGAAAAACCACCCATTTCACTCAATAATTCCTGAGCACAAATGTCCTCCTCTACCTCCTCCTCTTCTTCCTGTCCTGCCCCCACAGGGGTCATGTGGCGTTGAGATCTGTGCGCCACGTCTACCGCACCCTGACCAGCCATTGTTAACAGCATTTGTTCAAGGACGTGCAACAGAGGAATGACGTCGTTCATCCCATAGTCCTGCCGACTCACGAATAGCGTGGCCTCCTCAAAGGGCCTGAGCAAGCGGCAGGTGTCACGCATGAGCTGCCAATGGCTGACATCGAAGTTACACAGGGGAGTACCTTTATCCGCTTGTAACATCAGGAAATCGGTGATGGCCTTTCGCTGTTCGTAAAGGCGGTCTAACATGTGTAGGGTTGAATTCCACCTTGTTGCAACGTCGCAGATCAGGCGATGCTGTGGAATTCCGTTCTGCCGCTGCAGCTCAAGGAGGGTGTGCTTTGCGGTGTAGGAATGGCTGAAATGCATGCAAAGTTTACGTGACATTTTAAGGATGTCTTGCAGTGGGATGGTGGATTTTAAGAACCGCTTGACAACCAGATTGAACACGTGAGCCATGCATGGCGCATGGCACAACCTTCCTTGACGCAGAGCAGACACCATGTTCTTTCCGTTGTCGGTCAACATGGTTCCGATTTTCAGTTTGCGCGGAGACAGCCATCTGTCGATTTCTCTGTTCATTACACTCAGAAGTTCCTCCCCTGTGTGACTACGTTCGCCAAGGCATACCAGGTGCAGAACAGCGTGACACCGTTGCGCCCTGCACATGTGATATGCCGGTCGGGTAATGGGACTTGGCACGGGGGTGGCGGCTGAGGACACGGCGGAAGAAGAGGTGGTAGAGGCGGACATCTTTGCCGGACCAAGGACGTGCAAACGTGGAGGCAAAAGCGGCGTGACCTGTCCAAGTTGCTGGTGCGGCTGTGACGGCACCACGTTCACCCAGTGGGCCGTAAATGACATGTACTGTCCCTGACCATAGTTACAGCTCCACAAGTCGGCGCTGCCGTGCACTTTGGCAGAGACCGACATGCTCAAAGACTGGCGCACCATGTCTTCTACATGTGAATGCAGGGCTGGCACTGCCTTTTTGGCGAAGAAATGACGGCTTGGCACTCTCCACCGCGGCGCGGCACAAGCCATCATTTCTCTGAAAGGTGCTGAGTCCACCACTTGGAAAGGGAGGGACTGAAGCACCAGCAACTTGGACAGGAGGACGTTCAGCTTTTGCACCGTCGGGTGCGTGCTCGCAAACTGTTGTCTCTTGGAAACGGATTCCAAGAAAGACTGCTGACGGAATCCGTGAAGAGGAGTAGCAGGAGAAGGAGCATCTGAACGAGCGGAAGATGCCAACGAGCGACAACTCCCCTCAGCAGAGGTGTTGGAGCCTTGACTGGCTGATGGAGGGCGATTGACGTCGGGTGACGGAGCAAGTAACGGAGCGGGTGATGGAGCGGGGGCTGGGGCGGGCAGAACCGCCGTATCTTTATCACGGTTTTCCCAGGCCACCAAATGGCGACGCTGCATATGCTGCCGCAACGCTGTAGTCCCAACATGGGCCCCCTGGCCACGCTTGACTTTCTGGCCACATAGTCGACATACGGCTACGTTTACTTCCTCGGGCGGCTTGACGAAAAATTGCCACACCGCCGAGTAGGAAACTTTGCCCCCGATACTCCTCACTGGCTGACTGCTGCTTCCTCCGTGCACACCGGCACCACTACTGGCCGTGGTGGTAGGCTGCAGTGGAGCTGGTGCTCTACTCCGTGGACGTTTGGCTCCACTGACACTGCTGCGACCCTGCTGCTGTCTCCTGGGCAACCCACCGACTGTTTTGCTCGCTGCCAAGCTGCCACCCTCTTCTCCTGATGATGCGGAAGAAATTGCCTGATGACGACGAGGCTGCCAAGTGCGATCAACCTCCTCATCATCAAGTAGGGTCTCCGCCTCACTACTAGCCCCCTCGGCTGCGTCTGGGTCAGGAGACAGACCTGTCTCTAGACCGGCTACCGAGCCACTCTCCTCGCCACTACTTCTTCGCCTGGCTGCTGAAAAGGCGGATGTCTCCCCCCGTTCCTGACCGCCCTCTGTTAGCTCTTCCTCACTGTACAGTGGGGCTGAGCCCACAGCATGCGATACTTCGCTTGGTGAGGGAACACCAAAGGACAGGGGCAGGTAGAGGACACGTGATTTCAGTGGGCTTGGTCCCGGGCCATGCCAACTAACGGTTGTGTCTGACGTACCCACCGACCGTTGGCTGTAGGTGTCAGAGGTGACCTGGGAAGAGGAAGACGACCGAGCCAACCAATCGACGACGGCAGGGTTGTCGGTGGAGACACGACCGCTGGATGACACCGGGAGCACTGGCCTCTGGCTGCGAATAGTGCTGCCTCGACCCCTTCCTCTGCTGCCACGTCTGCTCGCTCCTAAAACATTGCCTCCTCTGCCACTCCTCTGCATGTTGTCTGACATACTCTTTAATTAAACGATTATGTGTCCCTGAGTAACAATTCTGTGTCCCTGAGTAACAATTCTGTGTCTGTGCGAGTAACAATTCTGTGGCCCTAAGTAACAGTTCTGTGGCCCTCAGTAACAATTCTGTGTCCCTGATTAACGTTTCTGTGGCCCCAAGTAACAGTTCTGTGGCCCTCAGTAACAATTCTGTGTCTGTGCGAGTAACAATTCTGTGTCTGTGCGAGTAACAATTCTGTGGCCCTAAGTAAAGTTTCTGTGGCCCTAAGTAACAATTCTCTGGCACTCAGTAACAATTCTGTCTGTCCCTGAGTAACAATTCTCTGGCACTCAGTAACAATTCTGTCTGTCCCTGAGTAAAAATTTTGTGGCCCTAAGTAAAGTTTCTGGGGCCCTGAGTAACAATTATCTGGCACTCAGTAACAATTCTGTCTGTCCCTGAGTAACAATTCTCTGGCACTCAGTAACAATTCTGTCTGTCCCTGAGTAAAAATTCTCTGGCCCTAAGTAAAGTTTCTGGGGCCCTGAGTAACAATTATCTGGCACTCAGTAACAATTCTGTCTGTCCCTGAGTAACAATTCTCTGGCACTCAGTAACAATTCTGTCTGTCCCTGAGTAAAAATTCTCTGGCCCTAAGTAAAGTTTCTGTGGCCCTGAGTAACAATTCTCTGGCACTCCGTAACAATTCTGTCTGTCCCTGAGTAACAATTCTCTGGCACTCAGTAACAATTCTGTCTGTCCCTGAGTAAAAATTCTGTGGCCCTAATTAAAGTTTCTGTGGCCCTAAGTAACAATTCTCTGGCACTCAGTAACAATTCTGTCTGTCCCTGAGTAACAATTCTCTGGCACTCGGTAACAATTCTGTCTGTCCCTGAGTAACAATTCTCTGGCACTCAGTAACAATTCTGTCTGTCCCTGAGTAAAAATTCTGTGGCCCTAATTAAAGTTTCTGTGGCCCTAAGTAACAATTCTCTGGCACTCAGTAACAATTCTGTCTGTCCCTGAGTAACAATTCTCTGGCACTCCGTAACAATTCTGTCTGTCCCTGAGTAACAATTCTCTGGCACTCAGTAACAATTCTGTCTGTCCCTGAGTAAAAATTCTGTGGCCCTAAGTAAAGTTTCTGTGGCCCTAAGTAACAATTCTCTGGCACTCCGTAACAATTCTGTCTGTCCCTGAGTAACAATTCTCTGGCACTCAGTAACAATTCTGTCTGTCCCTGAGTAAAAATTCTGTGGCCCTAAGTAAAGTTTCTGTGGCCCTGAGTAACAATTCTCTGGCACTCCGTAACAATTCTGTCTGTCCCTGAGTAACAATTCTCTGGCACTCAGTAACAATTCTGTCTGTCCCTGAGTAAAAATTCTGTGGCCCTAAGTAAAGTTTCTGTGGCCCTGAGTAACAATTCTCTGGCACTCCGTAACAATTCTGTCTGTCCCTGAGTATGAATTCCGTGGCCCTAACTAGCGTTTCTTTGTCCCTAAGTAAAGTTTCTGTGGCCCTCAGTAACAGTTCTGTGTCTGTGCGAGTAACAATTCTGTGTCTGTGCGAGTAACAATTCTGTGGCCCTAAGTATAGTTTCTGTGGCCCTAAGTAACAATTCTCTGGCACTCCGTAACAATTCTGTCTGTCCCTGAGTAACAATTCTCTGGCACTCAGTAACAATTCTGTCTGTCCCTGAGTAAAAATTCTGTGGCCCTAAGTAAAGTTTCTGTGGCCCTGAGTAACAATTCTCTGGCACTCCGTAACAATTCTGTCTGTCCCTGAGTAACAATTCTCTGGCACTCAGTAACAATTCTGTCTGTCCCTGAGTAAAAATTCTGTGGCCCTAAGTAAAGTTTCTGTGGCCCAGAGTAACAATTCTCTAGCACTCCGTAACAATTCTGTCTGTCCCTGAGTATGAATTCTGTGGCCCTAACTAGCGTTTCTTTGTCCCTAAGTAACAGTTCTGTGGCCCTGAGTAACAATTCTGTGTCTGTGCGAGTAACAATTCTGTGGCCCTAAGTAACAGTTCTGTGGCCCTCAGTAACAGTTCTGTGTCTGTGCGAGTAACAATTCTGTGTCTGTGCGAGTAACAATTCTGTGGCCCTAAGTAACAGTTCTGTGGCCTTCAGTAACAATTCTGTGTCTGTGCGAGTAACAATTCTGTGTCTGTGCGAGTAACAATTCTGTGGCCCTAAGTAAAGTTTCTGTGGCCCTAAGTAACAATTCTCTGGCACTCAGTAACAATTCTGTCTGTCCCTGAGTAACAATTCTCTGGCACTCAGTAACAATTCTGTCTGTCCCTGAGTAAAAATTCTGTGGCCCTAAGTAAAGTTTCTGTGGCCCTGAGTAACAATTCTCTGGCACTCCGTAACAATTCTGTCTGTCCCTGAGTAACAATTCTCTGGCACTCAGTAACAATTCTGTCTGTCCCTGAGTAAAAATTCTGTGGCCCTAAGTAAAGTTTCTGTGGCCCAGAGTAACAATTCTCTGGCACTCCGTAACAATTCTGTCTGTCCCTGAGTATGAATTCTGTGGCCCTAACTAGCGTTTCTTTGTCCCTAAGTAACAGTTCTGTGGCCCTGAGTAACAATTCTGTGTCTGTGCGAGTAACAATTCTGTGGCCCTAAGTAACAGTTCTGTGGCCCTCAGTAACAGTTCTGTGTCTGTGCGAGTAACAATTCTGTGTCTGTGCGAGTAACAATTCTGTGGCCCTAAGTAACAGTTCTGTGGCCTTCAGTAACAATTCTGTGTCTGTGCGAGTAACAATTCTGTGTCTGTGCGAGTAACAATTCTGTGGCCCTAAGTAAAGTTTCTGTGGCCCTAAGTAACAATTCTCTGGCACTCAGTAACAATTCTGTCTGTCCCTGAGTAACAATTCTCTGGCACTCAGTAACAATTCTGTCTGTCCCTGAGTAAAAATTCTGTGGCCCTAAGTAAAGTTTCTGTGGCCCTAAGTAACAATTCTCTGGCACTCAGTAACAATTCTGTCTGTCCCTGAGTAACAATTCTCTGGCACTGAGTAACAATTCTGTCTGTCCCTGAGTAAAAATTCTGTGGCCCTAATTAAAGTTTCTGTGGCCCTAAGTAACAATTCTCTGGCACTCAGTAACAATTCTGTCTGTCCCTGAGTAACAATTCTCTGGCACTCAGTAACAATTCTGTCTGTCCCTGAGTAACAATTCTGTGGCCCTAATAACGTTTCTGTGGCCCTAAGTAACAATTCTCTGGCACTGAGTAACAATTCTGTCTGTCCCTGATTATGAATTCTGTGGCCCTAACTAGCGTTTCTTTGTCCCTAAATAACGATTCTGTGGCCCTCATTAACAAGTCTGTGTCCCTGAGTAATGGTTCTCTGTCCCTAAGTAACTTTTCTCTGTCCCCAATTATCGTTTCTGTGGCCCTAACTCTGTCCCTGTCCCTAGTACAGAGCGGTCTGCCTCTGTTCAATAACTGCAGGCAAATGAAGAATTCCAAAATGGCCGCTATTTATAGCTCGACCATTACGCAGTGCTGGCTGGCTGGCTGCTGATAGGCTGATGCGATCACATGTAGTTGAGGAATGCATTATGGGTCAGCGCGCCTTGTCTGCGCGCCTTCCCAGACATCCCCGCTCCGTCGCCGCACATGTCAGCCGCCATTTTCTGAAAAATTTCGATTCGCGCGTCCGAATTAGGCTATTTTTCGGATTCGGCACGAATCGAAATTTTTCCGATATTCGACTCGAATTCCACTTCGGATACTTCGATTCGCTCATCTCTAATTATGATTTAAAAAGGATCCAAACAACTATGTGATAATAAATGGCTTCATATGATAACTATCCTTAACAAAAGACAGTTTTTTGGCATGATCAATTGTATTTTCAATATCAATACTAACATTTCATGATTTCTGACAGGGTATGCATATTTTTGAGCACAACTGTATGTTAAATATACACTCTTTAAAACAATATTTTCCATAATATTATCATTCATTTAAAAGCTCTTAAATCATCATTGTAATTTAAAAATGTGAGCGTTGTGTGTCCCAAGACAGTGTTTTGCAATAGAACCTAACATTATAGTCAGTGATGATCATAATTGACCTAATCATGATTTAATGTCTTCAACTAGTATTCTTTAGTTTAAATAATATGCCAAGCAGCTGCAATGGTGTGGGACATGTACATTGTAACTGATCTAGATACTGGTTAGTTATTATTGACAGTATGTAGTACCTCTTTAGTCTTCTCACTGGTGAGTAAGACTGAAACTTTGTAATTCGCATAGTTGCCATATGTTTCTTTATCAGTGGGGCAATTATTATTATTATTATTATACAGTATTTATAAAGCGCCAATAGTTCGCTCAGCGCTGTACATTATAAAGGGGGACAGAACATGTGACAGAACAATACCAATACAATGCAAAACATGAGGGGATTGAGGGCCCTGCTCTTTCGAGCTTACAATCTAGGAGGGAGGGGATAGTGGTACAGGAGGAGATAGCTGTGGGGGTTGGAGTGGTAGGAAGAGTGGAGGAGGTCGGCGAGTTAGCAGGGGGTGGGGTAGGCTTCCCTGTAGAGATGGGTTTTCAGGGTGCGCCTAAAGGAGAGGAGAGTAGGTGATAATCTGATGGGTTGGGGCAGGGAGTTCCAGAGGATGGGTGACACCCTGGAGAAGTCCTGGAGGCGGGCATGGGAGGAGGAGACCAGGGAACTAGAGAGAAGGAGGTCTTGTGAGGAACGGAGTGTGCGTGCTGGGCGGTACTTGGATATTAGGTCAGTGATGTAGTTCGGGGCAATATGGTGGACGGCTTTGTACATCAGTGTTAGGATTTTGAATTTGATCCGTTGCGCAATCGGAAGCCAGTGGAGGGATTGGCAGAGGGGGGTGGCGGAAACGGAGCGGTTGGAAAGATGAATGAGTCTGGCAGCTGTATTCAGGATCGACTAAAGCGGGGATAGCCAGCGGCGAGGCAGGCCAGTGAGGAGGGAGTTGCAGTAGTCGAGTCGTGATATGATGAGGGAGTGGATGAGCTGTTTAGTGGTTTCTGGGGTTAGGAACGTGCGTATTTTGGCAATGTTGCGGAGGTGGAGTCTGCACGAGTTTGTTAAAGATTGGACTTGGGGCTGGAAGGATAGGTTGGAGTCCAGAATGACACCAAGTACTCTGGCCTGCGGGGCAGGTTTGATGGTGGCGTTGTTGGATGTGATGGAGAAGTCAATGGGGGGGGGTGTCCGGGCTGGGGGGAAGACAAGAAACTCGGTTTTGGAGAGGTTCAGTTTAAGGAAGTGGAGTGACATCCAGTCTGATATGTCGCTCAGCAGGTGTGTGATTCGGGCTGAGACCAAGGGGGTGAGGTGGGGGGTTGAGAGATAGATTTGTGTGTCGTCGGCATAGAGGTGGTAGTTGAAGCGGTGAGAGTGTATGAGCTGGCCAAGGGAGGAGGTGTAGATGGAGAAGAGAAGGGGCCCAAGGACAGAGCCTTGAGGGACCCCAACATGCAAATTGTCCTTTTTCCCTATGAACAAGGCTGCAGAAAATATCTCACAAAGAGTTCTTCCATTTCTCTTGTCGAAGGAATGCATTAAGAGGGCTTAATCATTTGGGCCCGATAACATGGGTAGGCGGCCGCCCCTCCCTCTTTTAATTTAAAATAAATAAATAAATTATATATATATATATATATATATATATACTGTGCCTTTAAATTTTAAAGAGAGTTTGGGTGGGAAAACAAGTAGCACATGCCCTGGGAGAAAATTCCAGAAGGTCACATGACTAGTGGAAAGTTCTTGAAAGTGGGGCTCATTATATAAAGGAGCTCCATCGGCGGAAAATTGCCAGCTGGTCAGTGTCAGTGCAATGAGTTCCCTCCCCCCCTCCCCTTTTTTGTCGCAAGGCACGTTATGTGGTATTGTCACCCTTTACATTTAAAGGGGGGACTGTTATATTTATTCAGTTTGAGCTTGAGTCCTTAACGACTGAGCTATTTGATTTTTATTTGATCAGTGAAGTATAAACTTGGTTATTAATTAATTATTTATAGTATTTGTTATTTATTTATTTATTGAAACCAATAAAGTGCCGCAGCCAAAATTTTGCCATTAATGATTGTGTGTGTGTATTTATTTAGATAGTTATATATTGGGTATTCGGGAGAGGGAGAAAAGGTGTGGCTTTTCTGTTGACAACTGTCCATACCAATGAATAAAGTCAATCTTGAAATCAGTACATTTTATTTCCCACATCTCATTGTCCCTTCCTCACGCTCATTTTATCATATTCAATTCCTTTCACTTTCAGAATTTTTCATTTTCATACTAACCCCCTTGTGTTATTTTAAAGTATGGGGAATGCTTGTAATTCTGCCTTTAACCTAACCTCCTTGTTCTGTGCTGTGATTGTGGCCTATCATCTTAAGTTACAATGTTCTCCTGTCTGGATGCCCCCATTAAAGAATAAACTGTCTTAGAACAGATCTAGTAAAAGCAAGTTATAGGTATGTAAAAGCACACATACAGTATTTTAAAAAGTCTGACTGTCTTTAAAAGTCACTACTGCATTACATAGCTTAATAGTTTTCTTAGGTGGCAATTGTACTTTAAAGTGATTGTAAAGCTTTATTTGTTCTTATAAAATAATGAATGTCATACTTACCCATTCTGTGCAATAATTTTGCACAGAGCAGCCCCGATCCTCCTCTTCTGTGCTCCCCCACCAGCGCTCCTGGCTTCACCTCTTCAGCGAGTGCCCCCATAGAAAGCCGCCTTCTATGGGGGCACTCGTGCAGACTCAATCAAGAGCTGCCTTGTCTTTTTTTATAGATACACGCAGTGTGTCTCAGCTCCGCCTCCTCACTCTTGTTACAGAATTTTACAACAGAGGGAGCCAATGGCTTCTGCTGCTATCAGTGTGCACAGTGAGGAGGGAGAAAGCCAAGAGAGCCCCTGCTCTCATGCACAGTGCTAGATCGAAATCAGCTAAGTATAGGTAATAGTGTAGGTAAGTAAAAAGGGGGTAGAGGGTGGATCCTGTGACACAGAAGGTTGTTTACTTTAATACATAGATAGCATTAAGGTAGAAAAACTTTAAACTTTGGAACCACTTTAAGGTACTGACAGATATGAGAAGGCAGTTACTGGTCTGTCCACATTCAGCTGCATTGGACAACAATCTCATGTCGGGTTGGTTCCAATATCACTGACAGGTTGCTGTTTGGGGGAGTGAGCAATCAGAAAAGTCAGAATACATGTCCCTATAGCTGACGTTTCCCTAATAGGAACCTGTCATCAAAGTTATTGTTTCCTTGAACAGATAAATGTCCGGGGCAGCATCAGAGAAGAGATGAGTATAGCAACCAGAGCTGCTTTTTATTTATAACTCTTACTGGGGACTCACATTTTTGTTCTGTGTGCAAGCTAGAGTTAAGCTTATCATGCAAACAGTTTAAGTGCCTGAATTTGACATGTTATCAGCTTTTTCCAATCAGAAAAACACAGATTAGAAGAAACACAAGGACCCAGACAGTTGTGCTGTTATGCATAAGTGGCAAGAAATGACATGCTGATAGTAGGAGAGAGCAGATAGATAAGCTCTTGCGTGTGCTGTTACTTCTTTTGTCCAGTCACAGGCTAGGAGAAGGACAAGACCTGCAAGTATTATTGAAGGAGAGAAAGAATACAAAACCTTTTGACAGGTAAAACAGCTCATTTGTATGTAATTCAATTGTGCACTGAGCTGTTTGCAAATCCCTTTCAACACTACCCCCTTTGCTTTTCATGTATTGAGTTTTTCCTTTTTTCCATCCCTCTTTCCACTACTCTAAATACTTTGCACTCTTCAATTGTGTGTTTGTGTGTCTGTGTGTGCTTTTAACTAATTGTTGATGAAGCTCTAATAAAATTTCTAATATTAGCACCAAAAAAATATTCTTCAAAATAATTACATTTTTGAACCCAGTGTCTAATATTACCTACTTTTCTTGCAATACTGAATTTCTCCTAGTATTTTCTCATTTCCCATTGGATAAAGCCAGATCTATTATTTTGCAAAAAAGATCTGCAAACATCTGTAATATAAAAATGATGGCCTTACTAAAAAAAAAAAGTTTATAACAATAAAAAAAAGAAATGCTGCTAAAATATTCTAAAATATGTATAACAAGATATTGATATATTGTGTTTCTTGAGAATTTACAGAAACTTTAAATCTCTAGGTGTGGCTCTTCCAGCGGCAGCATCTAATAAATTACTGTTATAATGAAGCAGTCATTTATCGTGAGCCGATGATAAATGGCTTGCCCTAGGAGGAACTAAAGAATAGGCAAGTAGATCATTTTCATATTTGGTGAAAACAATATTAAGTACCCAGACCTCAGTGACTGCCCTAATAAATGAATAATCTGAGGTGAGGGGCTGGCAGTCCGTGTAAAAAAAATAACCTGAGCTTTCTCTGTCATTTGTCAGGCTTTGCTATGACAGCATGCATTATGGGTAAATGAGCAATCAGCAAGAACTATGTTATGGCTGGGGTGTTTCGGAGAAATTTATCATATGCTTTGCTTAGTACCTTTAAGACCTTAAGGCTTAATGGCTCTGGTGCATGACTGTGAGTGAACACGCTTCCTTCAGTTATAATACTACATTTACACCATATTCTATGCAATGATTAACACAATCTTTTTTTTTTCTTTTCTTTCTTGAAAAACGACTTTATTTTCATGTGTGAGCAGTGTCTGCCAGCTATTAGGATTCGGCTGTGTAAACACACAAAATAGGTAGAATGAATATTCAATGGTTTTACCTGTATGTATGTATATTATATATATATATATATATATATATATATATATATATATATATATGGATTTATACAGTTATAGAAGCAATACAATGAAGAATATTACTATTATTGTATGTCTTGCCTTTTGTTCAGTATTTTACTTGTAACAAGAACAGTACTTTGTTTTTATAAGATAATAGAAAAAAAAAGTCCTTATGTTGGTGAAGACCTGTATGCCTTTTTCCAGTTCTGATGAATTCATAAAGCAGTACCACTAGCTTTCCTGTTATAGATTTGGGTGATACACTTGTTGGCCATACAGGAATTGAAATTTGCCTGGTTCAGCAAGGACCAGCTTAATTTCAATCCATGTATGGGCAGGGAGTTTGTACAGAAATCAGTCTACAGATCGATTTCTGTACATCCACCCTGTCAAATTATCCCTGCTTGATCAGCACCCAGTGGGGAGGATTTCCCATCCCCATCAGGTGTGTGGATGTGGGAATCAAGTCACTTTTTTGTTCAACACTGGTTGAGCAAAAAAGAAAAGACTCATCTATGGGCTGCCTAACATTGATTATCTCATTACAATGGTATCTGAAAGTCATAGGATATACATAGGATTTATGCAGCAAGTAAACATGTTGACCCTGAAGTTAAAGTGTTGAAAGCAGAAAAAATGGGCATCGCTGTTTGTTGTGTATGGGTCTACATAGCAGAGGAACAGACAGGGTGCCCATATTGACCTATGTCCAATGCCAAAAGTGCCTACAATAGGCACATAAGCATCAACTGGACCATGGTGCAATCAAAGAAGGTGACCTGGTCCAACGTTTTCTTTTACATCATGCGGATGGCTCCATGATACATTATGGGAAGCTGGTGGAGGAAGTGTAATGCTTTGGGCAATGTTCAGCTGGGAAACTTTGGGTCCTGCCATTCATAAGGATGTTACTTGACACATATCACCTGCCTATTGTTGCTGGCCAAGCACAACCCTTCATGGAAATTATATTTCTTGAAAAAAATGGTTCAAGAATGGTTTGAGGAACACAACAAGTTTGAGGTGCTGACTTGGCCTCCAAAGTCTTCAGATCTCCCAACAACCACCAGTGGGTTGTGCTGGAAAAACAAGTCCAATCCATGGAGACCCTACCATGCAACTTACATGACTTAAGGGATCTGCTACTGACAGCTTGGTGCTAGATACCACAGCATACCTTCAGAGGTCTAGTGGCATCCATGCCTTGATGGGTTAGTGTTGTTTTGGTGGCAAAAGGGGGACCTACTCAATATTTGGTGGGTGGTCATAAAATTATTGCTGATCAATATATATATTTGTATATCATATAAAGATAGCTGCATACACTTACACACATACAAGAATCTGCAGTATAATCCATATACAAATTCTTAATTGAAAATTTTATGAAGGATGCAGGACCCCAGAACCTCCTTAAAAGCAAACTATGGACAAAATAAAAGATTCAAGCTATAAACACTGATGTGTTTGTGCTTTTCTTTTGAAACCACTGTTGGGAGGAAAAGTTAATGGTCCACATCCAGATTCACGCAATTTACATGCCTTAAAGGATCTGCTACTGACAGCTTGGTGCTAGATACAACAGCATACCTTCAGAGGTCTAGTGGCATCCATGCCTTGGTGGGTTAGGGTTGTTTTGGTGGCAAAAGGGGGACCTACTCAATATTTTTTGGGTGGTCATAAAATTATTGCTGAACCACTGTTGGGAGGAAAAGTTAATGGTCCACATCCAGATTTTAGCAATCTGTGTGTGCAAAGCACCATGCTAATCTTTTAATAAATGTGTGATTGAAGAAAATGTGCTCACCCGCGCTGTCCCTTCTCTCCCTCTTCTCTCCCTGGTGCCGGTATCTCAACTGTGGGCCCCAAGCTATGACAGCTTGTGGCTTCACAGCCGGGTGCCCTCTGCTGCACCTTTTGATTGGTCCGGCAGTCTTCTGTGACCTGTGAAGTGTCCCATAAGACTGTGAGTGGAAAGAGGGGAGGCGAACTTCCGGTTGCAGAGGGGAAGTGGGGAGTAGGTACCTGTCAAAACCAGGTACCTGCTGCCCCCTCCCCCCAAAAAACTGCCAAATGTGGCAGTGGAGGGGGGAGGAGGCTGACTAGCGGAGCTTCCCCTTTTGGGAGGAACTCCGCTTTAAGGTAAAAAACCTTCTGCAAGCAGCTCCCCTCTCCCTCTCCCAGGTTACCTGAGCCTAAGGTAGATATGATATTTAAAAAAAAAATTAAACATTTACCTTTAGAATCACTTTAATGTTGTGTAAGCCTACGAAGAATTTTAGATTTAGGATTTTCTTAATTGAGGTTCTCCCTTAAAGGAACATTTCAGAAAGTGCAGAAAATTCCTGGTAATCTTGCAAAAGTGCAGTCTCCTTGTCATTTCATGTAAGCTTATATTTGTTATGTAGCCTACTAGTTCCAACAAACCACCATGTAATGGAGATGACCGAAGGCAGACATATATGAAGTCCAGCCTGTGTGATAACCATGGCTGATCCCTAGTTACTGTGGGGAAAAATATATACATGAAAGGGCAGGATGTGTGTTATTCACAGGATTACCCGGTGAAATTAAAAGAAAAAAAGCTAACTAAAGAAATCTAATCCAGCTGCTACATTTTAGGGAAGATGCAATTTATTTTTTTGTGTGTTTCAATACACTTTATGTACCATATATACAGTAAGTATAGTGCCAAATGTATACCCTCTATTTCCTAAGTGACGGTTCACATATATGCAGATTAGATGCAGTTTGAACCACATCCAATCCGCATGATCTGTGAAATAACATTGCTTCCTGTGGTGCCTGTTCACATAAGTCTGCTGCACTGACTGTGTGCTTTCAGTGTGATTTCTGAGCAGTACGGTCTGATTCAAGTGTGGATTACAAGCTATTGACTTTTATGGGAACCTTTTCTAAAATTCACATGTCATCAGTTGTGAACAGGATAAAATCCTGACCTGGTCCTGATTTAAACCTGTCCTGAACCTGATGTAAACCTGACCTGAACCACTGAACAACTACTGTGTCAATTAGCTGTGAAACCTGAGCTTCAATCCACATCGCACATGTGTGACTGCATGCTAGTCAATTTCCTGTGCACTCCACAAAAAAGAAATAATACTAAATAGTGGCTTTGTTTATGTGTTGCCTTTTTGAGATCATTTGTTGATACTGTAAGCAGACATTCTGATGATTAAACTATTGATTATTCTGGCTAATAAAGGATATTGTTTTAGCTAAAGTATTGTAACAGCAAATACATATTCATGTCTACAGAAGGAAAATCAATGATAATATATTCTATATTCTTTGGTCCTACACTACCAGCAATCATTATCAGAGACATACACTGCTGCAAATATTGAGCAGCCACCTGATCAAGTTTAATTCATGTAAAGCTGGACAGTATTTATTGAAATCCTTGTGCAATATTTACTGAGATATGATCCTGTTCTGAAATGAGTGAGGGCCCATTTACACTGTTGTGAGTTCTGACACACTAAAATGCATATTTTGTGGTTCCCTATATTAAAGACAGTGTCTGTTCCATCTCAGTGCTGCAGTGCAATGCATTTTTTTTGGAGTTTTAGTACATTGGGAGCACATAGATGTCAGTGGTAGCACATCAACACGCATACAGCATGCATTTTGATGCATTGGCAACATGTATTAACAAGCATTGGTCAATGGCTGTTAACCGGTTCCAAAATCAAATTTTAAAAAATTAAATGAAAATGCACATTAGCATGGACCAAAATGCATGTCAACTTACGTTGACATATAACAATGCACAAGGCTAATGCTATAAAAAATGCTCTTCTACACACAGGTATAAAGCTAGAAGGAAATTGAAATGTCCAAGAAAAATAGAAATCATAGATATTATTTGTAGACACCTATTGGTCAATGTAGGCTGGCCATACATGATTTATTTTTGTCGTTCAACCCACTGGTTGAACCAAAAAAATTAATTGATTCTCTCATCCACACATTCGATTTGGATGGGGGACTCACACCCACTGATCTATGGTATTCTGCCGGCAAGAAGCCTTCCTCGCTGGCAAAATACAATGATCAGCGTTGCTTGCTATAGCTGGTGGCACTGATCATTTGTAAAACCCAACAGGCTGGTTGCACACAAGTCAATTGATCAATTGACTTGTGTACAACCATACAGTCCATAAATGGATCGAAATTCACAGTGATTAGATAAATATGTGTAACGCATTCTGGTTATAGCTAAATTTCCATTTTTACTTAGCTGTGCCACATATCTGATTCAGATGATTGCATTCAGGTGTTTCCAATAAATGGTACGGGTAATGCTATAGTATACGAACAATTTTTGAACAATTGTGCACTTCCAACCTTGGACCACAGTTTGAGGAAGGCGTGTTTCTGTGCCGGGATGACTGTTCCCTGTGTACAAAAGCTAGGTCCTTAAAGACATGATTTGATGATGGAACACAGATGGAACAAATGTAATAATTACATTTGATTGCACAGTCTTCCAAATGTATGAAATTAATCATGACTTCATTACTAATTGTAAACTCATTTCACCACAAGTGAAACTGACATAATGTGTGTCCAACATAAAGCTAGCCACATTTAATTCCTTGTGATCTTCAGAAAAAAGAGAAATCGAACTATCACTTATACCTCTGCTTATGCAACATGGATATTAGTGAATGTCTGGAAATCTTCCATTACCACAGAACAATATCAATCACCCAAGACCAGACATCCCTCACTGGAGCCTGTAGGCAAACAACCTTTGGTGCCCAAAGGAAATCCCATATAATAGGGTCACCAATTCTACAAACAATATTTTCTTAATGTATCTGTTCAATCTGGATTAGAACACACCAACAAAAATATCCTTATTTTTGAAAAAGTGACAGCTGTTTTCTGTTGAGCAAAATAAGAATTACAGTTATATGGCCTAACTAAAGATCATTATTGTTCTGCTAAATCTAAATGTGAATTAAGCTTAATGAATAAGTAAACTTATATGCGATTACTGCATTTCTACTGATAATTGTGATACAATAACAAACAGAGAAAAGCTGCCCTTTTATTTTCATCTATAGGCATAGGCCTACTGTACCTAATGGCGAGACGAGGCCTACAATCTTGAATGGCTTGCAGTATCTCACAGAAGTCAGTACACCCCTCATATTTTTGTAAATATTTTATTATATCCTTTCATGTGACAGAACCTGTCCTGTTAAACTTCTGTATGGTCTTCGCCACTGTACTGTAACTCAGTTTCAGGGTCTTGGCAATCTTCTTATAGCCTAGGCCATCTTTATGTAGAGCAATAATTCTTTTTTTCAGATCCTCAGAGAGTTATTTGCCATGAGGTGCCATGTTGAACTTCCAGTGACCAGTATGAGAGAGTGAGAGCGATAACACCAAATTTAACACACATGCTCCCCATTCACACCTGAGACCTTGTAACACTAAGGAGTCACATGACATCGGGGAGGGAAAATGGCTAATTGGGCCCAATTTGGACATTTTCAATTAGGGGTGTAATCACTTTTGTTGCCAGTGATTTAGACTTTATTGGCTGTGTGTTGAGTTATTTTGAGGGGACAGCAAATTTACACTGTTATACAAACTGCACACTCACTACTTTTGTAGATTTGTACATTGTAGCAAAGTGTCATTTCTTCAGTCACATGAAAAGATAGAATAAAATATTTACAAAAATATGAGGGGTGTACTCACTTCTGTGAGATTGTGTGTGTATTCCATTATCTCTTCTTTATTAGTAGAATAAATGGACAATGTTTTTGGTGGTCTCTTGCGACATGCATGCCATTCTCTAATTCATACACAGTATTCTGTAACTTTGAGATCATTTATATCATGTAACACTCTTTGATTGTGTGTAGACATATTTTCAGACAAATGGGTGTCCAAAAGTGACCAAACACTTTTAATTCTGCTAAGATCCTTACTATAAATGAAAATTTTTTTTTTACACTAGAAATTATCACCAGGCCTGCACAAATAATTGCAAATAACCTTATTGCCAATTAGGGGATGTTTGTGTAATCCTGAACTATAGCCATTTTTAAAGCCTGTCACTGACAGAAAACTGTATAATGTATTTAAAAAAAAAAAACAGACTTCTAAGCGAAAAACTGCTGCTATGCAGAAATGCTCAGACTGATATGAGCACGTGTTTGACAGTTTTCCTAAGGTAGGTTATTTTGGTAAAAACATATGTTTCCATTTTCTCTAGCCAAGCTTCCATTCTGGTCCCTAGGCTCCTCTGGGGTCATAGCAACATTAAGGCCTTTGTCACTGTGATTAATAGCTCTTTAGATCATCTTTAATTCACTCTCTAATGACTGAGGGTCTTTTTGCTCTCCAAGTAATCTGGTGATGTATGAGCCAGCGCAACACCTTGTGGCAGAGGTGAAAAACATTCTGGCGATGCAAATATTATCATGGGAACAAATGTTTTCCCTTTTAATAAAAATTAATGAATTCTGCCCAGGAGCAAGTATGGGAAACATCGGGGTGGAAAATTCAGCACAAGTGCGCTCCCACTACTCCGTGCTATCGATTTGTCTTTTTTAAATAGACAATGATAATAGTCTGTATGCATGAATGCGTACAATAGTTGATTGAGGTGCATTATGATACCTATAACGTTAAGATAAAGAAATAGATTTATATGCTGTATTATATGCAAATGCAGTGCTACATAGGTTTATCTCTCTGGGATTTACCGGTCTATCCAGGGGGATTTGGAATCTATTAGAATAGTGGGATTACAGATACAAGATTTATTAGGGATTGTATGACTTACTTTAACACTTGTTAAAGTGTTTACATACTTCTTCATTCCCTTTAAATTACACTGAACAGAGACAGCTACAGAAAATATGTGTAATATATACATAAATACTTTACATGCTAGGACAGTAAGCATTCCAGAGGAACCAAAAATCACATTGAAAGCAAATGAGATCTATAAGAATTTGTTTACTGGAATACAATGAGCTAGTTAAGCTTTAATTTTAGTGTACCTTGTAGCCTTCTAAAAGAGGCAAAGGGAAAGAGGGTCACCCTTTAGAACAGAATAATTAGGCAAAGTGCATACCTTTTCTACATCACTGATCACGCAGACCATGAAGTACAACCGTCCGGGGGGGCGTCTTAAGCTGCACAGGATGCAAAATCTTTACTGTACATCACTGCAGAACCAATGTATGGATCAGAATGTAGTATGTCAGCATTCTGATAAATGCATCCTTCCAGCATAGATATACAGTTGGGGATGAGCTTGAAGATCCATGTAGGCCCAAGTAACTGCCAACCTGTCATTGATTTGAACAGGCTGCTTGAATGCTGCTGCACGAAGCACCTGTGCATCTCACGTGTGAAAAGATTAGACTAAAGTTGGTTACACATGGCCTGCATATTGGCTGGTTCCGAAGGAATTGGCTAACATTCGGACCATGTGTACATCTGTCTTTCTGACAGAAGCTGGTCTAACAACTGGCTTTTATCAAAGGGACATGCTGGAAAACCAGCATCTGATCAGCACTCGCAGCCAATGGTTTCAAGGGCTGATTAGTGTGTTCTGATGGGGAGGAGTCCTCTTGTCAGGCACTTTGGGAGAGATCACTGCACTAACATCACTTAATTAGTACAGTGATCTCCCAGTTTTTTTTTGTTCAGCCCGATGGATTTACTGAAAATAATCTGAATGTGCGTACCAGGCATTAGACTAGACTAGACTTAGTTAGGGGAAGCACAGTGGCTAAATGGTTAGCACTTCCACCTGGCAGTACTAGGGTCATTGGTTCAAATCCCAACCACAGAAACACCTGCCCGGAGGTTGCATGTTCTCCCTGTGCCTGCGTAGGTTTCCTCCGGGTGCTCTTGTTTTCTCCTACAATCCAAAGAAATGCTTGTAGGTTAATTGGATCCTGTCTAAATTGGCCCTAGTATGTGAGTTAGGGACCTTAGATTGTATATGTAAAGTGCTGCATAAATTGACAGCGCTATATATGTACCAGTAATAATAAATATAGTGTCTAATCAGATCCTGGTCCCACAGAGGTCCTGTTTCTCTAAACACAACCAAAGTGACTTTTGGTAAGTAGCATGTTTGAAATGCATATTAACATAGGTTAGACCAGGGGTGGGCAAACTTTTTGACTTGAGGGCCGCAATGGGTTCATATATTGGACCCGGGGGCCGGACCAAGAGTAGATGAATGATGTGTATGTGTCATCCATAGTAAGTATAGTAATATTCCCCCATAGTAAGCATAGTAATTAATCCCCCATATAGTAATTCATCCCCCATATAGTAATTCATCCCCCATAGTAATTCATCCCCCATATAGTAATTCATCCCCCATATAGTAATTCATAACCCATATAGTAATTCATCCCCCATAGTAATTCATCCCCCATATAGTAATTCATCCCCAGTTTCCCAATGGTCAGTCCGCCCCTGCATGGGACCTTTTCTACCAAAAACTTCTAGAGTCTTCTGTTGTGTCAAATCAATGGGATGAAAAAATATGCATATATAGAAAAAAGATGCAGCGCTAATAATAAAACATCAGCATAAAATAAATGAAAAGACTAGGACAAATAAGGACATGAGGTCGTATATTCGTCATAAATACGATGTTCAATCAAATGTCCTAAAACATGCAATAAGGTGCAATGTGCCAATTCTGCCAGGTCCCCTTATCAAGGTGAATGATCCAAAGGTGAGCAGGAAATAAGTAAAGTTCGCACTCACCAGAAGTGCGTTTAAAATACGCATAAAATAAGTATCCTCTCTCCTGGAATGGATGTCCAGGTGGGATGTAGGGGGGCTACAGCACCTGGACATCCATTCCTTGATTGCGGTCAGTATCCTATTTTGATTGATGCTACTTTCCAAATAAAGTGTTTATGCAGTATCACGCTATGTGATGTCCCTTATTGGGCTCTCCATGAGCGCCACCCTTTCACAGCACCAAGTTTTAAGGAGGGACTCCGGAGATGTATTAGTGTCGGATGCACCATTGAACCTAACCAGGATTGATGACCGGTGAGAATTAGTGAGCGCAGCTTCACCTGGATGGGGAGATCCTAGATGCACCAGGAGAGAGGATACTTCTTTTATGCGTATTTTAAATGCACTTCTGGTGAGTGCGCACTTTACTTATTTCCTGCTCACCTTTGGATCATTCACCTTGATAAGGGGACCTGGCAGAATTGGCACATTGCACCTTATTGCATGTTTTAGGACATTTGATTGAACATCGTATTTATGACGAATATACGACCTCATGTCCTTATTTGTCCTAGTCTTTTAATTGATTTTATGCTGATGTTTTATTATTAACGCTGCACCTTTTTTCTATATATTATCTTGGAAGGTCATGTTGGTTACCTTTTTGGTGTTCTAGCGGCTCTCTCTCTTTTTTCATATCCGTATTACAGTAAGCGCTCGCTGCACAAACTTGGAAAAAATATGCATGTTTGTCATTGCATCTATATGCCTGCAAACCAAGCCAATCCACCTTGTAAACCAAGAGTATTCTCATGTAGTTCACTTATGTGATCCTGGTTCAGCAACCAAACAAGGATCAATTAAGTAGTGAGAGACCTGGAATCAAAATGATGTTTTCTCTAATGTTTGTGGCATACTTGGAATAAACATAACATTTCTCTAATGTTTTTAGGGGTATCTTAGATCAGTGAGTCAGTTTACAATTCATGTTGTAGGAGCACTACATCATAAAGTGTGTATTGATGTAACTAAGGGGCTGTGTTGATGGACTTTGGGCTTGTGCAGATGCCATTAGTCTGAGATTCTTTTGAGACCATTCAGAATTTATTGACATTTGACTTAGAATTGGCTTCTGTCTGACAAACTTCAAGAGAGTTTTGCATTTCCAAAGATTTGTATGGGAATCCAAAATCATGAGGAGGTGACTGGAAAAAAAAAACGAAGAAGCCTTAGTGATTCAGGTTTTACAGTGGCTATCATAATAGTGCATTTTAATACATGCATACTATGGTCATGCCAAGCAGGCCGTACACAATTTCATACGCTGTTACTTGCCCTTGCATATTGTAATAATAAGTACGTGTGCTTACACTGTCCCAATTTAGAGAATGTGACTTGCAAATGTAGTGGAGTACCCATTTAATCACCATAATGCAAGCACAGGCTTCTTTAACTTCTTGCCCGATAACTCACTAGGTTCCTGGACACGCTTCCCCCTCTCAGAAATTCAGAGAGAACATATCTGATAAGGCAGAAGTAGCTGGAAAAATGATCTGCAGCCCAGTGAGAGACCCTTCACTGTTACAACTTGCATGCAGGCAGCTGGGCAGGAGACCAATAGCACACAGCTTCTCCAAAAGAGCCAACTACTGTGGGGATTCCCTCACTGAATGCTACCAGAGTACTCTGGTTCCAGTGGGGTGAACCCTCACACTTGGGCTTTGGATCCCTCTAGCTGTTCACGTTTGTTGCCAGCACTGTGTTCTGTACTGTTCTTATGAAGAAGTGATTCCAGCTTGACTCTCTGTTGTTATAGAACCTTGGGGAGACCATGCTATGTAGCCACATTATCCTGATTGGGCTACAGAGAGAATGCTGTGGAAAGACCGTATTTTTCAGCTTTCATTATTCTGCAGTGTGTGCATGAACCTATTTTACATTATTACCTCTAATTTTGCAAGTCAAGCAAAGGTAAGACAACGTTGAAAGTGGAAGTGGCACGACAGTAGCTCCCAATAGTACTATACCATAAGCAGGCAACATACCGCCCCTGCAATAATGACCCCTTATTCCTGGCAGAATTCCTACTGCAACAATTACCCAAGTACATATGGCCAGGCCAGGACTTGGGTAAATGGGCCAAGAGATTGTGAGGCCTGATCCGATCATATAGGGTTCTCTCCCATTCAATAGGCAGTACTTGCCATTAACACCTTAGATGAGGAAGCAAGAAAGTTAACTCTGTATTTCCCAAAGGAAGACCAGGATTCCCTTGATAAGATAGTTAACCACTTAGATGCAGTGTGTAGCCGAGTGGCAACATTAGGGGACCTTGGGGTCCATTTCATCAGCAGAAAACAGAGAATGGGAGAATCTATTTCACAACATGCAGTGGAACTGGAAGGTATCACTGCAAAACTATGCCATAGGGAAAAGGGCCAAGTATGATGGTCTGGCTGAAGTGATGTGGACAGATGGTTAAAGGAACATTTTGTAGATGAACTGCTGTTACAAGGTCAGAGATACCTTGAAAGATAAAGATAGAAATAACCTTGACTTGAAGTCCACAATCTGTTAGAAGTAGCAGGTCAGGAGCAGATAAGTACAGGCTCAGATCCATGTTCCTTTTTTTATTATTTTAATGTTTCACATATTAAGTAGTGCCATATAATTCATCCCTTTTTTAATTTTTAATTTTTTTTATTGCATACAGATGTAAGCAATTTATTTTGGAGCTGTGGCATAAAAATAGCCATAACAGCCTATGGGGCCTGGTGGTGGAAAGGGGCCCCATTAGGGAAGCTCTTGTGGAAAATTAAAAATAGAAACTCTGTGTGCATGTGGAGACAAATTAACCACTTGCCAGCCATGCTATAGCTGAATGACAGCTACAGCGTGGTTGTCCAGTCCTGGGAGGGCGTCATATGACATCCTCCCAGAACGCGCCCTCCCATGCGCCCCTGGAGGCACGCACCCGGCGATCTCCATGATTGCTGTGTCCTAAGGACACAGCTGATCACGTGATGTGGTAAAAGGCCAATCACAGCGGATCACCGGTAAATGCTTTTGCTGGTTATTGGCTGCACTTTCCTCATGCTGTCACAGCGTGAGGAAAGTACTGCTGATAACCAGCAATTGTCAGAGGCCCTGATGGTCAGTACCCAGTAGTGCCACCCACCAGTTCCACCCACCTGTGCTCAGCAGTGCTGCCCACAAGTGCCCAGCAGTCCCACCCACCTGTGCCCATCAGTGCCTAGTACTGCCACCCACCTGTGCCCATCAGTGCCTAGTAGTGCCACCCACCTGTGCCCAGCAGTGCCACCCACCACTGACCATCAGTGCTGCCCAGCAGTGCCACCCAGTAGTGCCGCCAGTCAGTGCTACCCATCAGTGCCGCCTATCAGTGCTGCCCATCAGCGCCACTTATCAGTGCCCATCATTGTTGCATATCAGTTCAGAATCATCAGTGTCGCCTCATCAGTGTCACCTATCAGTGCTGCCTATCAGTGCCCATCAGTGCTGCCTATCAGTGCAGCCTCATCAACTCACATCAGTGAAGGAGAAAAATTACCTGTTTGCAAAATGTTATAATAGAAAGAAAGAAAAACATTTTTTGCTCTTTTTTTTGTTTATAGTGCAAAAAATAAAAAACCCAGTGGCGATTAAATACCACCAAAAGAAAGCTCTATTTATCTGACAGCGCTGAAAGCCGAAAATTGCCTTGGGCAGGAAGGGGGTATAAGTGCCTGGTAGGCAAGTAGTTAAGTACTATATTATTAAGGATTGCAGAAGTTGCT
Organism: Staurois parvus; assembly: GCF_062004578.1. Classification (NCBI taxonomy): domain Eukaryota; kingdom Metazoa; phylum Chordata; class Amphibia; order Anura; family Ranidae; genus Staurois; species Staurois parvus. Next base: position 13,886,592 of record NW_028317951.1, on the reverse strand, counting down.
GTTGACACTGACCCTGTACCCACTGCACATTTAACAATCAAGAAGAGCTGACGTCAGATGCACAGACAGGAGACTTCTTCTGACTTGTCATTAGTCACAGATGCTCTTTTTCAGACTGTGCAGTAAGGAGAATTTGTTTACCTGTCTTAGCAGATTTATTGCCATTAGTGCTTATGGTCATTCCAACCAACACTGAATTTAATTATGTATACCTAATGCATTCATACTTAGGCTGCAAAAAAAAAATCTCAGAGTGTGACCTCAGGTAAAAACTGGCAACGTAGTTGTTCGTAGTTTTGCCAACAAATACAGCTTAAAGACATTTGTATTGGAGTTTTAAAGTAATTGTGTACAGGAGGAGTACTACAATTGTTTTTTTTTTGTTTTAGCCATGACACATGCTGATCATGGTGGTGGAAGGGATGCAAGGGCTTAGAATTTACACTTAAACCCTGAGATCTTAGATGCTGAAAAAAGAGTGGTGAGCTACTAAGGACAAGGTAGTTTGCTGAAAAATGAAAGTCAAAAAGTAATTCCTGCACTGATACCCTCCTATTTCCCATCAACTTCTTTCCATAGCACAGGTGCTAAGTAATATGCTGATTATGTTGATAGCTCCCCTGTTGCCTTTCCCCGATATAGACACAAACTGGAGAATTCAATAAAACATTTATGTAATTTTTTGGTGGTAGTTCCTATTAAAACTATCTGCCACTACTGTAGATTTATTAACATTAAGGACATGTGTGACAAATTCAGGTAATTCTTACTACTGCCATGTTGAGAACTTGTTGCAAGGACAGATACCTAAAAATGACCACCAGTTCACAGATTAGGAAACTGCTAGTAATGAAAGCCAGGTCTGAGCTAGCATACAGAGGTGGAGCATGGCTGTGGTAGGAAGTTGTCATGAATTTGACAGCTTACAGCAGAGAGATCTATAGGCAGTCCCAGGGGCAGACTGACAACTCATGGGGCCCCCGGGAAATAGGGGATCATGGGGCCCCTGTGTCCTTGCCAAAACTCAAAAAAGCCTATGAAAAAGGTACCAGGGGCATCTCATGGGGCCCCCTACTGACCCCGGGCCCTTGGGCAGTGCCCGAGTTTCCAAATGGTCAGTCCACCCCTGGGCAGTCCTATTCAGCTGTTGGTCAGGAGACTCCCTAGCAAAACGCTAAATGGAAACAAAGTGGTCAAGGATAGTGGTGATGTAATTACCCAAATACAGCCATATTTGGGAAATGATGGACTCAAAGGGGTGACAGACCTAATGTGGAACTTGTCCCGATGGCCACAGCACAAAGTTGCTATTGGACTGAATAGTGGCCCTATTAAAGTTTTGCTATGGAGCCCCATGATCTCATAGTTTTGCTCAAAGATATCTTTCTACTTCTACTGTTAGTAGAAATGACAAGACCTCAAGAAAATCCAACTTTTTTCTTTCTTTATAGATACATATTGCACCTATGAAGAGCAGATGATTTTACAGGCAGAAGATCTGTAAAAGCAGAAATACATTTTGAGTATGAACAAACACCAAACCAACTAAAAGGGCTGAAACAGCAGCAGCTCAATGGTGAAATCATGTCTCTGTTCATTAACTGATATCACCCTGTTAGCAAAATTGCTCTCAGTACATGTGTACTACAGTAAAACCCAAATGGCTCCTGATGCTGCCCCCTGACAAATTCAGATTCTAGATGCATTTAAAATACCTTTTAAAAGAAACACTAAATGGCATTAATTGGTGTGCTCTTTGCTCAGGTATAAAGCCTTTAAGAAAAATGCTCTTGACCTGCAGTGCAATAAATATTGGTAATGTGTAGAGTTCAATATGTAGTATCATCAATCATTTTTTATACAGTTGCAAGAAAAAGTATGTGAACCCCTTGGAATTACGTGGAGTTTTGCATGAATTGGGCATAAAATGTGCTCTGAACTTCATCTAAGTCACAACAATAGAAGAACACAGTCTGCTGAACATAATACTACACAAACATTAGATGTTGCCATGGTTTAATTGCACATAACATGTAAACATTCACAGTGCAGGGAGGAAAAAGTATGTGAGGCCCTAGCTTAATGACTTCTCCCAGAGCTAATTGGAGCCAGGAGTGAGCCAACCTTGACTCCAATCAGTGTGATGATATTGGATGTGTTGCTGACAGCTGTCCTGCCCTTAAAAAACACACACCTGTTTTGGGTTTACTGGTTTCAAGAAGCACTGTCTGATGTGAACCATGCCTCGCAGAAAAAAGCTCTCAGAAGACCTACGATCAAGAATTGTTGACTTGCATGAAGCTGGAAAGGGTTACAAAAGTATCTCCAAAAGCCTTGATGTTCATGTGTCCACGGTAAGACAGACTGTCTACAAATGGAGAAAGTTTAGCACTGTTGCTACTCTCCCTAGGCATGGTCGTCCTGTAAAAATGACTGCAAGAGCACAGCGCAGAATGCTGCATGAGGTAAAGAAGAATCCCAGAGTGTCAGCTAAAGACCTACAGAAATCTCTGGCACATGCTAACATTTTTGTTGACACATCTACAATAAGGAAAACATTAAACAAGAATGGAGTACATGGGAGGACACCACGGAGGAAGCCATTGCTGTCCAAAAGAATATTGCAGCACGTTTGAAGTTTCCAAAAGAGCACCTGGATGTTCCACAGCACTACTGGCAAAATATACTGTGGACAGATGGAACCCAGATTGAGTTGTTTGGGAAGAACACACAACACTATGTGTGGAGAAAAAAAGGCACAGCACACCAACATCAAAACCTCATCCCCACTGTGAAACATGGCAGAGGGAGCATCATGGTTTGGGGATGCTTTGCTGCCTCAGGGCCTGGATGGATTGTTGTCATTGATGGGAAAATTAATTCCAGAGTTTATCAAGACATTTTGCAGGAAAACGTACAACCATCTGTCCGCCAACTGAAGCTCCGCAGAGGATGGGTGATGCAACAGGACAATGACCCAAAGCATACAAGTAATTCAACAAAACAATGGCTGCAACAGCACAGAATACGCCTTCTGGAGTGGCCCAGTCAGAGTCCTGACCTCAACCCGATTGAAATGCTGTGGCATGACCTTAAGAGAGCGATTCACACCAGACATCCCAAGAATATTGCTACACTGAAACAGTTTTGTGAAGAGGAGTGGTCCAAAATGACTCCAGATCGTTGTGCAGGTCTGATCTGCAACTACAGGAAACGTTTGGTTGAGGTTATTGCTGCCAAAGGAGGGTCAACCAGTTATTAAGTCCAAAGGTTCACATACTTTTTCCTCCCTGCACTGTGAATGTTTACATGTTATGTGCAATTAAACCCTGGCAACATCTAATGTTTGTGTAGTATTATGTTCAGCAGACTGTGTTCTTCTATTGTTGTGACTTAGATGACGTTCAGAGCACATTTTATGCCCAATTCATGCAAAACTCCACGTAATCCCAAGGGGTTCACATACTTTTTCTTGCAACTGTATATCAATATATCAATTTATATATATCAAAATAGTCAATTTACTGACTTTGCAACCAGACCAATTAAAGATTAATTTTCATTAATTTTTATGGGTTACTATACTTTCTATATCCTCACTGCTCTTTTTTTGCTTTTCCAAGTTATCAAGTGTAAGTGTGTGCTCTTAACCGCTTGCCCACCAGCCTATAGCAGAAATATTGCTACAGGGCAGTAGGGCTGCACAAAATCACGTGTATATACGTGATTTGCATTTCCGGGTAGAGGGAGCGCACGTGCAGGGATGTCAGTCACTGGGTCTCAGCTGGCAATTCCCCACTGGCACCTGCTGATCGTCGGGAAAAGCTGACAGAGGAGAGATCTGTGTGTAAACAACACAGGTCTCTCTCCTGTCAGCATGGACATGCTGTTTTATATCTCTCTGCACATCAGAGAGATACAAAACAGCATGTTTCCCTAGTTAAACACACACAGCACACAGTTAACCCTCTGATAGCCCCAGATGTTAACCCATTCCTGCCCAGTGTCAGCAGTACAGTGTCAGTGCTTTTTATTAGCACTGATCATTGTATTAGTGTCACTGGGGATGTCAGTGGCAGTTAGTCAGTTCACACCTAGTGTTAGAATGCCCGCCACAGTCCTGCAGTCCCGCTACAAGTCGCTGATCGCCTCCATTACTGGTATGAAAAAAAAAATTCCAGTATATATACCGCCATTTGTAGATGCTATAACTTTCATGTAAACAAATTAATTTAAACGTATTGGTATGTTTTTTTAACAAAAACATGTTGCAGAATACATTTTGGCCTAAAGTTATGACAAAATTCGATTTTTAGAAATTTTTATTAAATATATTTTATAGCAAAAAGTAGAAAATATTTTTTTTTTCAGAATTGTAAGTCTTTTTTTGTTTATAGTGCAGAGGATCAATTAACACTGAAAGAAAGCTCTAATTGTGGGGAAAAAAATTACAAAAAATGTCACTTATGTACAACGTTGCATGACTGCACAATTGTCAGTTAAAGTAACACAGCGCCATATCGCAAAATATGGCCTGGTCAGGAAGGGGGTAAGTCCTCTGGAGGGCAAGTGGTTAAATAAATTTATCTTCTAATTAATACATGGAGGTTATAAGATAAGTATGTTCAATGCTGTCTAGAACATGAGCTCTAATATACTACCATGTACTTCAAGCTTCAAGTACTGACTATATTATATTATTTATGAAAGCCCCATCAATTCACATTTATACATTCATAAATTTGTGTCTCATAGAAAAAGGACGATTTTCAGTGACAATATAATGCCTTTCACATGCATGGTGCAAACAATATTGTAAAATCTATTTGCCATGAGGGTTAGATGTGTTTTATTTTGATAATGCAGTATTTTTTTGTTATATTCTGATAGCTTGAGCTCTTTCTTCACGTAACAAGAAAGCGTTTACTCCTTGGAATACTGGTTTCTGTAATAGTTTCCAATACCAGCAATATCATTCAGATCTTGAAAGGAAGAATGGCAAACTTTTCTATTCAGTGTTTTACCTCTCTGCTGTGCTTATCTACAAAGCAGCATATTACAGAAGGTCTTAAATTCTATGTGTTGCTATTTTTTCTGAGAGACACCCAAGGAGGGTAGCTAATTTGTTCTTCATTTATGCCAAGGACAAATAAAAAAGAATTGGTGAATTATATATTTAATTTCATTGTTTCTCCAAAGAGCACTTCCTTTTCCCAGAATTCAGCTACCAAATCTTCAAGTATACACTGTTTGTTGTACTCTCTAGGGCCAGGCTATTGAATATAGAGTGTCTTTGCCATTTGATGTGGCTAAGGATAAAGTACAGAGTTGTTACAATGAACTGTGATGTCACATGGTCTTGTGGATTTATCACTGGATAAAATTACACTCCCATATGACTCTGTACTTATTAATCTTCATGGAAACGTATGCACCAGTCAATATATGGTTAGAGCTATATTTAAAAGATATGTGATATCCCATTGTCTTTTTAATTAAAGTGCAAATATATGCAATACATGAACTGTAGGCTCCATTCAACCAAAGTGTTAATGGACACTGTTTTCTTGGCAGCATATACAGTGCTCAGAATAAATGAATACACCCCTTTTGAAAAGTAAGATTTAGATCAATATCTCAATGAACACAAGAACATTTTCCAAAATTTTTACAAAACTGAGTTTTATAGAACATTTGTTTAGCTCATTACATGAAAGTAAGGTTAATAATATAACTTTGATTACAAAATCTTCAGTTTTACTCAAATTAGTTGATGCACGAATACACCCCACAACAGAAACTACTACATCTAGTATTTTGTATGACCTGCATGATTTGTAAGGACAGCACCAAGCCTTGTAGGCATGAAATGAACAGGTTGGCGATATATTGCAACATTTATCTTTTTCCATTCTTTAAGAATGACCTCTTTTAGAGCCTGGATGCTGGATGGAGAGTGATGCTCAATGTGTCTCTTCAGAATTCTCCATAGGGTTCAATCAGGAGACATACTTGGTCACTGAATCACTTTCATCCTGTTCTTCTTCAGAAATGCAACAGTGGCCTTAGATGTGTGTTTTGGATCATTATCATTTTACAAAAGTGCACAACAACCAAGGACACGGAGTGATGGTAGCATATTCTCTTTCAATATAGAGCAGTACATCTGTGAATTCATGATACCGTAAATGAAATGCAGCTCCCCGACAACAGCAGCACTCATGCAGCCCCACAGAAGGACACTGCTACCATCATGTTTCACTGTAGGCACCATGCATTTTTATTTTAACTCCTCACCTTTGCAACACCATACAGTTTTAAAGCCATCAGTTCCAAGATCATTTAACTTGGTCTCATCACTCCAGAGTACAGAGTCCCAGTAGTCTTCTTCTTTTCCAGCATGGGCCCTAGCAAATTCTAGGTGGGCTTTTTTGAGCCTGGGCTTTAGCAGAGGCTTCCTTTGTGGATGACACCCATGCATACCATAACTTTACAGTGTATGGTGTATTGTGTCATGGGAAACAATCACCCCAGTTTGACTTTCTATTTCTTTAGCTAACTGCAGTGAACGTGCACGGCAATTTTCTTCAACCCTTCTCATCAGAAGACGCTCCTGTCGAGGTGTTATCTTCTGTGGATGTCCCCGAGATGGTTGCAGTTCCGTCTTTGTTACATTTTTTAATCACTTTTGCTACAGTATTCTGACTGATAAGTAAAGCTTTGCTGATCTTCTTGTAGCCTATACCTTTCCTGTGTAAAGAAATTATTTTCTTTCTCAGGCCTTGTGACATTTCAATTCCATAGCTGACAGCATGAAATGGGAAGGGGTTTTCTTTGTTAAGTAACTCCATTTTATAATCAACTGTCTGCTGGACACCTGTTTAATAAATAATTAGACTCATGTGTAGTTGAATAGGATTTTGTTGTCTAAAATTTAGCTTTGCTCCTAAGACTTTCATTGAGGTGTATTCATTTTTGCAACATGGTCTTTAATGCTTTTTTGTGTGCTCAAATTAGCAAATCTTATTTGCAATCAATGGCCCACATTTGAGGGAGTATTTTGTAGTATAGTGTCAAATAGTAAATGTTGATTCTGAAAGGAAAGTAAAGGTTTTCTGACAAATCTGTTGGGGTGTATGCATTTATGCTGCGCACTGTACATGAGCAGTCTTATAATTTTCACATAAGGTGAAAAGGATTTGGGAATTATGAAGCTCATTTTGATATCTTTTATAAATTACATAAGATACAGTAAGAGAACCATTGTGAGTAAACTAAAGAGGATTTAGGGGTCTCCACATATTGCTTTGAGGCTTATGGAGGCTTCCAGTAACCACACTATGATGATTAGCTAAAAGCTTCCTTAATACACAGGGATCATTTTGGAATATGTTAATGTGTTTCTGCTGTGATACTATGACAGGTATAGCATTGTATGCCTAGAGCAAGAGTATGTAAGGAAGCATGGCTTTATTGTTCATGGTGAATGATTTAAAAATGTATCACTTGTAGGGTTATATTTAGTACTTTTGAATGATGTAAAGCTAAATGGCTAGGTTTTCATGTCAATGCCAAGAGTTCACATGCATTAAAAAAGGTATTCAAAAAATAAAGTATAATGATTTAGCTGGGTAAGGAAAACTAGCATATAAGGGGACAAATCAATAACTAGAAAGTTAGAAACATAACCCTTATGACTTATCTATCCAAGCTTATCTATCCAAGATATGACTTCCCTGTTCAATTACCAAAGGGTAACTAATGTGAGGCTGCAGTGGCCAAACCTTGGACAGTGTGGTGCACACTTAGTGCTTTATGCAAGAGCCCATGCTAATATGATGATAGAAAGCAGTTTGGATGATGCTGGCTTTAGATGATGCTGGGCTCGATGGGATGAATGACACTAAGGAAGGGCAAATTCATTCAACTTCTTCCCTTTAACTGGAATTTTTCTGTGTCTAGCTATATACTCTATAAAGCAGCAAAAATGTTCAATAAGTAACTAAGAATGGGAAAGGGAAACTGAACATCATAGAAGCACAATATATGTTCAACTATTTTAACCCCTATATTGATTCAACTAAGGTAACAATCTGGTCTACCAGAAAGAAGACGTGACAGCCATTTAACCAAAATATGTTTTTGTAAGTTTGAATGTAAAAGTCTTCATCTGTCAAAACTCAAAGGGGAGATATGTAATTTTTCACATAAAACATGCTATTTTTGGATCACGCAAAAACCCAACACATTTAAACAAAGAGATTAAAATCATTAGCAGATTAACTGAATATGACAGCTTGATCAAATAAACGTATGTTGAATATTTCCACAGGGCAGGTTTATCTGCAGCCAAACCAAATTTCTGCACTAGACATACATTTTCTCCCTAGAAACATCCTATATGCACTAAGCCAAGTAATGACGTTACTCAAGACAAACAGCTTTTCAACTGATGTACCAACCTCAGACATTTCTGGCACTTCTCCGACCTCTTCAAACATATTCTAGTAAATATGGATTCACTTCTTGGAATCATGCTGTGGGACTGTTTTGCATGTCTATAAAATCATGGACCATTTGCAGATGAAAGATCGGTTGACTATGAAAGTAAAAGATGTCATATTTCTAGACTGAAATCCCAACATATCTAAAAAAATGTGCAAACAGAAATTACAAGATAAAAAGTGGTCACTGGAATTCCTTTATAATAATTCTTATTATCTACATTTAACTTTTACTCATGTTTTTCTGCCTATATAGGTACTTCTAAGGTCAAGCTGCAGTCTTATAATACTCCCACTTTTCTATTGGAATGTGTCAACATTGGGAAATGTTACAATTACATTGAAGAGATTGGTTACAAAGATTTTTCAATGTACTGATTATAGTTGTACATATTACCAATAGTTCAAGCAAAAATGTACACGAGTAATCAAATGGGTCAGAGGAAAAAAAACGGTCTGTTTGTTGCAAGTGATACTAGAATTGGTCACATTTCTTTATGAGTATAGAGCAAACTATGGGTGGCGCAGGTTTTCATCGGATTCTTCACCCCACAGCAACATAGTAATACTAGCATAGTTCAAGACAAATGTAAGTTATTACTGAATCCTGAACAAACTTAGTGAATATGCCAAGTAAGGGAAGGTATATTTGCTAAGTGCTGACAGAATAATCTATCTTTTGTAATGGCAGTAAGGCTCGCGGTTGCTAACAGCTGTGCAATGAGTTCTGCCACTTGCAAAGGATTTCTGGTCTGTTGAGACATCTTCTATTGTTTTTTAATATTTTATTTGAATGAGGTTGAATGTGGTCCAATGTGAGTGATAAGGACACACGGTGCATGCAGTAGGAATAACAATAAATTAGCATTAATGAAAAGGAAATAAGCAGTGTTGGACATATTCTGTTGATCTCTTACTGCATACCATTACAAAAAAATAACCTTTTCATAGTGGCATAGGGTTAAAAAGATACATTCTCATCTAATGTAAGTTTTTACAACTCCCAAAAGAAATATATTCTTGGCCCCACAAAGTCAGTTGGTGAAATCTTTCGGTCTTTTATCAAAGTCCATTGTTGATCTGGCCATGACTATGTCATTTAGGCATTCCACAGGTTAAAACTGAACTCTGGACACTCATCCAAAGCTCAGTCTTCTTTCTTATTTCCTGTAAAGGAGGAAGGTTCTACTTCAACTGTCCAAATAACTGGTACACTTCTTTTTGACTGTCTATTGACAAGATCTTCAGAAGACTGCAGCAGTGTGATGACATCACAAAGAGGTGACCAATCTACTGCCTGACTGGTTACACCAATTGGAAATCCCAAAAGTGTTGCTGAATAAGAACACTGACAGCAGACTTAGATGAGCATTAGTGACCATTCACCATGAACGGACAGCTACTGAAAAGTAAACTGCAGCAGTTTACTTGTCTGGCAGCTGCCCTCTCTGACTGAGATAGGGGGTGGTGAGGAGCGAAACTCACACAGCATGCTCCACACAGTTCCCCTCCCCTTTTATTTTACACTGAACTTTATTTGAAGTATACAAAAGTGACACTTCATTTATGTCACTGTACAACAGCTCGATGCACTGCGTTGTTGTACAGTGACATTCAGGGGTGGACTGACAACTCATGGGGTCCCCGGGTAATAGGGGATCGTGGGGCCCCTGTGTCCTTGCCCAAACTCAAAAAAGCCTATGAAAAAGGTACCAGGGGCATCTCATGGGCCCCCTACTGACCCCGGGCCCTCGGGCAGTGCCCGAGTTTCCAAATGGTCAGTCTGCCCCTGGGGACATCCTCAGGGTTAGTGCAGTAAAACGCTGATCACCACACATAGTGTGCATTGACCCTAAACATCATCTAAAAGCTGGAGATAGACTTTAGCTACTCTTACTGTAAGGAACTGCCAAAAAAAAAAGTTTTTTTTCCATATGTAGCTGTTGTTCCTTTGTCCTTTAACCACCCTGGCGGTATTCCCGAGTGTAGTTCGGGGTAAAGTTTTAGTACCACAAGCGGTAACCCTGAGCTACACTCAGACTTACCATGCGGTGCTGCTCCGCGATCCCTCGATCATTTACCTTGTCCTGCGCTCCCGCGATGTCCCTCCTGCAGTGTCCCCTGCAATGTAATCTGGCAGATGCCGGCATCTATCATCTGGGTTCCGTCCCCTGCGACGTCGGGACGTACGGGGACGGAACGGCGGGAAATTTGAAAATGACAAAAAGTGACATTCACTAAATACACTAAAATAACATAGTAAAACATTACTGTATCAAACCATTTCACATACATTTTGTCCCTAGTGCTTTGTCCTGTGCCCTGCCTGCATTTTTACTGTTCTTTCTGCCTGGAAACTGAGAAACGTCCATGGTGTCCAAAAAGTGTCCCTTTAGGTCAAAATCAGTTTTAGACCAGCTAGAGAACAGCGATAGTAAATTAGAACCACTTGCAGAATTGAGTGATAATGATTCGTGGGGAAATTCGTCATCAGACACTGAAAACGATTTTGCGACTTTGCTCAGTGATGTGCGAACTTGGCGCTATATTTAAAATTTCAGTGTTTTTGGTTTGATTATATTATTGAATTAAATTTATTATTATTATATTATTATTTTTTATGATTATTTATTAAATTATAATTTATGATTTTGTGTTTCAAGTTTTATCATACCCGGGATGTTTACTAGACTCTTGTTCGGACAGATTTCAGTGAGTTATTCCTAAAAATTACAGGTCTACAATAAAAAAAACTATATACAGTATTTCCATGCAAAAAAATGTACCACGTTGAGCACAGAAATATGGACATAATCAGACCGCTAGGGAGTTAACAGTCCTTGAGATAAAAATTTTACGTACCAGATCTTCATGCTGATGTGGGATAAATAAAATAATAATAATTATTATAATAAAAAAATCTAAATATATATATATTTTTTAGACTGAAAGATTAGTTCTTTTCAAAACTCTCACAAATGTTGCTTCTTACATAGTTACATAGTTAGTCTGGCTGAAAAAAAGACAAAAGTCCATCTAGTTCAACCATAAAAAAAAAGAAATTTGTAATTCTATACCCACAGTTGAACCAGAGGAAAGCAGAAAAAAACCAGCAAAGCATGATCCAATTTGCTCCTGCAGGGGAAAAACTTCCTTATTCAAAATTCATATTCAATGGCTCAACTTTACCTATAAATGTTAGTATCCAGTTATATTCTATGTATATAATCTATGTATCTAGGAAAGAATCCAGGCCTTTTTTACAGCAATCCATTGAGCTGGCTAGAACCAACTCTTGAGGGAGTCTATTCCACATTTTCACAGCTCTCACTGTGAAGAAACCTTTCCGTAATTGAAGATTAAATCTCTTTTCCTCCAAACTTAAAGAGTGTCCCATTGTCTTCTGTGATGACCTCAGGGTGAATAACTCTGCACCGAATTCATTATATGAACCACTGATGTATTTATACATGTTGACCATATCCCCCTTTAATCTCTTCTCAAGAGAGAATAAATTCAGTTCTAATCTTTCCTCATAGCTGAGCTCCTCCATGCCTCTTATCAGTTTGGTTGTCCTTCTCTGTACTTTCTCCAGTTCCCCAATGTTTCTTTTGTGAATTGGTGCCCAAAACTGAACTGCATATTCCAGATGAGGTGTTACTAATGATTTGTACAGGGGTAAAATTATATACTCTCTCTGGAGTCTATACCTCTTTTAATACAAGAGAGGATTTTGCTCGCTTTAGAAACCGCAGCTTGGCATTGCATGCCATTATTAAGCTTGTGATCTACCAGAACTCCCAGATCCTTCTCCACCATTGATTCCCCCAGTTGTACTTCCCCTAGTATGTATGATGCATGCATATTCTTAGCCCCAAAGTGCATAACCTTACATTTATCAACATGAAACCTCATTTGCCACATAGTTGCCCAATTAAGCAGTGCATTGAGGTTGGCTTGTAAGTTGGAGACATCCTGTAAGGAAGTTCTTCCACTGCACAGCTTGGTGTCCTTTACAAAGACTGAAATGGTATTGTTAATCCCAGACCCTATATCATTTCTAATATTAAAAAGTAAGGGTCCCAACACAGAACCTTGGGGTACACCTCTAACAACTCTAGACCATTCAGAGTATGAATCCTTCACCACTACTCTTTGAATACAATCTTTTAGCCAGTTTTCAATCCATTTACATACTGTTTTTTTCCAGGTCGGTAGACGTTACCTTACACATTAGCTACCATGTGCGGTGAACTATGCCAAACGCGTTTGCAAAATCCAAGTACACCACATCCACAGCCACCCCTCTTTTATAAAAAGAAATCAGATTTGTTTGACAACCTCTGGCTTTCATGAATCCATGCTGTCTGTTGCTTAAAATATTTTTTCCAGCAATAACGCATCTATGTGGTCTTTTATTAAACTCTCCAGTATCTTCCCAACTATAGAAGTTAAACTAACAGGTCTAAAATTACTTGGTAAAGATTTTAACCCCTTTTTAAATATAGGCACCACATTGGCCTTACGCCAATCCAGTGGTACTATGCCAGTCAATAAACAGTCCCTAAAAATGACAAACAATGGCTTTGAAATGACAAATCTCAACTCTTTAAGGACCCATGGGTGTATGCCATCTGGTCCAGGTGCTTTATTCACCTTTATCCTGTCTAAATATTTCAGAATAATATAAATTATGAGCCAATGTGGATTCTCAGCGGCTGCGTCAATACCACATCTACAATTCAGCACTCAAAACTGGGCCCGTAGTTTAAATGTGAGTTAATTTAGCAATTTAAAATGTTCCGGCATCATTGGGTTTAATCTTTTTTTTTTAAACCACAAGATTCTATTTGCTTTTGAAGATGCTACTTGGAAATGAATGATGTTGCTAAGCATACTGTTAAGAGGTATTCCCTCCCAGGTGCAATAAAATGCTTCAAGGAATGCACTGCAGTTGGACATCCCCATATGCAAGGGGCCTAACTGTATGCAAACTATTTTTTGTCAGATTTTAATAAGGATCGAACAGCAAAGTGGCATAATAAAACAAGGAGAACCTGGCTCTACAAAATGTTGCCATTTTTTTCAGGAAAAGTGCTGTATTCCTTGTTAAATAGTTGAACAGATCTGCCAAAATCAGAGACAGAAGGATGGAGAAACTGTACAAATAGTTACATTTGCCACAAAAAACAATTACATTGTGTTCCTAAAGTTCATGTGGTGTGTTTCAATAAATTATAACAAAACCAGCTAAAAATGTTTGGAAAGCATTTAGAAAATGGAGAACAGTAATACAATTAACATATTGCTAAAACAAAATACCAAATTACATTTGTTATTTGAATTTAAAATGCTGCCTTTTAATTTTTCCTTTTTAAAACATACGCCGATTAACTTTCATTCTCGTGTTGTGGAGGCACCTAGATGAAAGCTACAGAGCAGGATAACATACAAACTACATACAGACAGGGCTTGCGATAAGGTTTAAAACTGAGTCCCAGTGATGCAAACAAATAGTCAACATGCTAGGTCACACATTCTTTATATTCCGTATATATATCTGGGTAAAATAAAAATACACACATAATTAGTACATCTCTACAATACATGCATTCTTTATGTTTTATTCCTTTACAAATGCTGCAAAATATCTTTTGATCTGTCAGACATTCAGTGAGCTGCTGACATCTTAGGATAGCACAGTGGCTGAATGGTTAGCACTTCCATCTGGCAGCAGTAGGGTCATTGATTTGAATCCCAATCACAGCATCACCTCCCTGGAGTTTGCCTGTCTTTCCTGTGCCTGTGTGGGTTTCCTCCAAGTACTCTGGTTTCCTCCCACACTCCAAAGACATTCTGGTAGATTAATTGGCTCCTGTCTAAATTTGCCCTAGTATATGAATGTGTGTTAGGGACCTTAGATTGTACTCTCTTTGAGGGTTGGGGACTGATGTGAATGTACAATATATATGTAAAATGGTATGTGAATTGATGGAACTAAATATAAGTACCTGTAATAAATAAATCTTGTTCGAGCTTTCAGCATATTATTTCTTCTGAAATAAAATCATATCTAGTGTTGTCAGACCTACACAGCTTTCTTCTGCTAGGCTGCAGAATACCTCCTTCTCTATTCAAACACAAGGGGGGAGATTTGTAGTCCAGCAAAGAGAAGTCAGGCAAGGCTGTTAACAATATTTGATATTTCAGTGCAGAGGAAGCAGAGTTATTTAAAAGGGAAAAAATTATTTTTTAGTACTTTTAGCATTTTAAATAGAGAAAACATGGGAGCTAACTATGCATGTGTTGCAGAAATGTACTCATTTTTCTTTCCTTTTTTTGTGCAGACATATACTTTAATAATACAGCACTGATGAATTCATATGGACCAAGTACATTTAGCTGCAAGAATGTTTCTCTGGAGCTAGGCCTTGAAAGTTTGCAACCAAAATCAGGTTTTCAGAGTGCATAATAATTTACTGGCGCAATAGCCCTGATATCATGCTGTCAGATGCAAAACCTTGTTAATAATGTCTTAAGACATGATAGGTTCATCAGTTAAATAAAACTCTCTTTTGTGAAATAGCTACGCCAAGTCAAATTAGTAGCTCAGCATGGGTTTTCCTAATCTCGTCTGGTACATTTGTCCGCATACTATTCTTCTGTTTTTTACTGAAAGGGCTTAAAGGGGTAGTGTCCCTTTTGTGAACATTCAAAAGAAAACATCCCTGTTAAAATAATACCCTAGGAAATACTACATTCATTGCTGAGAAGCTAGCAGTGACCTCTATTATCTAACAAGTGCACAAAACCGTTTCCTGATAGAAACACTTCTCATTATAATGAACTCCTAACAAGATAACATACATCTTAGCAACTTGTCATAAGTAATTGCATTATGTATGACAGTACATAATGAAGCAATATATATAATAAAAGTAATTGGCATACACCATAGACATTCGATAAATGTTGTGCCTGCAAAATGCAATCTTTGCATAGTGTATCTTTAACCAGAGCATGCACTACTATGTACTTTGCAGCAATGCTCATCACAAGATAGGAACAATAGTAGTAGGCAAAGTCTAACCGAACTATTAGACCTTTTTGCCCAAGATCTGGTCACAGTACATGCTTGTTTCTATTGGCCTTAGATTAGTCTACAAACTGGATGAAATAAGCAGAAGAGTGCAGCAGCCATGTAATATCTAGAGATGTCTTCATTAAGTGTACTTTTAGGCTAGGTTCACACTAGTGCATCTGAATTTGATCTGATTTTCATTGTGATTATGTAGTGTGACCTGGTTGCATTTTGATTTATCTTTGATACGTTTTTGATACTACTGTGTTTTGACTCATCCCTGCTGTCAGCCAGCAGGGATGAGTCACTGGTTGTTAAGAAGCTGGCGCCCACCGGCATCCTAACAACCAGTGACTCATCCCTGCTGTCAGCAGCTGAGATGAGTCAATGGTTATTAAGGAGCTGGCATCCACTAGTGTCCTAAAAAGCAGCGACTCAGCCCTGCTGTCAGCAGGAGGGATCAGTCATTGGTTGTTAAGGAGCTTGCACATGCTGGTGTTCTAACAAGTAGTGACTCATCCCATCTGGGGGATTTTGGGTTGACAGCAGAATGTAAACAAATGAGCTGTCAGTGAACTTTTTTTAAATGGCTTGGCAAAAAAATACAAAAAACCATGGGGTCCCCATCAAAATCCATACCAAGTCCTTAGGTCTTGTATGGATTTTAAGGTGGTTTCCAAATTTTACAAAATGTTGTGGGTTCCACCCAAAATTTATACCAAACCCTTCTTCAAGGCCACATATCCTCAACATGGGGTGGTACTTTGTCTGGGGCAAATCCCCACTGGCAAAGCACCTTGTCTCCATGTTGAGGAGGACAAGGTACTCTTCTCCACAGCCCTAGCCCAGTGGTTGTGGGGGTCTGTGGGCAAGGGCCTTATCAAAATCTGGACCTTTAACAGTAAGGTGAATCAATATGGGGTACGTTGTACCTCTACTCATTCACCAAAAAATTTCAAATGTAAATAAAAACTGAACACAGTTTTTGACTAGTCTTTTATTAAAAATAAAAAAGGCCCCCAATATACATCCATCATCAATCTTGTTGTCCAGTGATGTAGGTCCATATCAGTCATAATGAACAATGGCTGCGGAGCAGAACGAAAAAAAAATTCCGCCCACTGCTTGCTGAAACCCAACTGCTCCTGTTGCATGCGGGCAGCAAAGGACAGCTTCAAGTGGTACATGATTCCAAGGCTATCGTATAATAAGTTGGCAGGAACATAAGGTAGTAGACATTTAAAAGAATGTAGAATTTGCCTCAAAAAAAAAAAACTGCAAACATTTCACATCTCTGGTTTCCTTTTGTACATGCTTCCAGACACTTCACTGGGGGCAAGTGGTGCATAGGAACCACAATTTTTGGGCTGCTGACATTAAATTAACCAGATATAGAAAGCAACATAACAGCTGATTTTAGCTTTAGCATAAAAGTGACTATATTGTTTACAACAAAAGAGTAAAGAAATTAATTGATAAGATACTTGCTCACCCTTTTTTGCAAAGGTGACTGTAAATATGATTATTAGGCTCTTTTAACCTATCAAACTTAAGGAGTAGAAATAACTAATAAAGCTTT
Organism: Staurois parvus; assembly: GCF_062004578.1. Lineage (NCBI taxonomy): Eukaryota > Metazoa > Chordata > Amphibia > Anura > Ranidae > Staurois > Staurois parvus. The sequence goes on along the minus strand of NW_028317951.1, from coordinate 13,869,428 downwards.
ACAATACTAATTTTACACTAAAGAAGCCACATAATGAGGGACCACATTTGTCAATGGATTGTGTCGATGTTGTCCCTCCTACTTGATCTCAAAAGTGCCTTTCATATGCTATTAATCAAAACTGAATTATTTTGTGCATTTCAAACTATTTTTTACAGTTCATTCTTCCTACAACTTAAAGATGCTAGTATATTTTGGTGCTTGGGAGCCCCTGGTGCTGTGTACAACCACCCATAGACATGAATAAGTTTCAGTTTCTGGCTAGCTATAAAGAGTCATAGATACATGTTTTATACTTAGATAGTCAAGGGACATTGGGACCCATTGAAAGTAGAAATTAATTTTTAGTAAGCTCAGTGTGTCAGGGGATGCATGATTTTAGAGCAGTTTAGAACTGTTAAGGCAGATCAGAGTATTCTTGCCAGTAATATCTTATCAGAGGTCAGCAGAGATATTGTACCATAATTAGAGGCCAGTTGTATCCTTATTAGATTATGGGAGCATCGTGATGTGCACAGAAAGAGGGCTGCAGGTTGTTCCCTTTATAGAGAGGTGGAGGAATATGTTTTTTAGGGATTCTAAGGTCAAGGTAACTTCTGAGAGGATGATATCAGCATTAAAGCAGCACTTATGCTTTTCATAAATTACAGGAAAATAAAGATTTTGGAAACAATTGTCTGCTAGGGAGGCATGGGCTTAAAGTAGATTCAGGCAATGTGGTCTCTAAAGTATTTCAAGTTTATGTTATTCTAAATAATTTTTCTCTATGTGTGTGTTTACATACATATTTAATAAATCATAGCCTTAGTCATTTTCATGTACATATGTACATCTTCCATTTGAAGTACGTAGTTGATCTTGCCAGTCACCTTTCCTTGTTCTAAACTGGCCACGCAAAGCAAAGAAGCTGATCTGTGCTTGCATGGTCAGTTTCATCCTTTGGGTTACCATTCAGAGGTAATGGACACTGTGCAGACACACAACATGCCTGTATTGGGTAGTTTGTTGAGCCACAACACCCCCGACCAATCGCAGTGTGTCTATGCCACAACCCCCCACCCAATCACAATCTACCTCTTGAACATGACCCCTGCTCAAATACAGCCTGCATCTTGTCTCGGGCTGAACAGACTATGGAATACAGGCACACTGTATGTCTGCATGGTGTCTTGTAACCACACCCCCACTATCAGGAAGAAGAGACGCATGGTCACATGACAGAGCTTTTTAACCTTATAGGAAAGGTAAGAAAGATAATTTCTGAAACCAAGCAATAGCAGTTATGGTACCTGCATAGTTATAATTGTATTACCAAGTGTAATATTGTTTGTTCACAACTACTTTAACTACAGTTGTGGCCAAAATTATTCAACCCCCAATGCTGTAAAGGGGTTTAGGGACTATAGTGTACATTTGGAATTGTATTCAGAATCAAATCCTACAAGGACGTTGTAACTACCCAAATGCAACTAAAATGACATCAATTGTTTATGTAATACAGTAGTAAATGGTTCTTATGTGGTTTCTTCATTGCCACAATTATTCAACCCCTTAAAGACTACCACTCTGAAGAACAGAGGTTCATACAGGTGCTTTCCATCAGGTATTGAAAACACCTGTGGATGTCACCGAGCAGCAATCAAGCATAATAAGCACCAATTAGGCAGCTTTAAAATGACTGTGATACTCAGCTCCTTCTAGACATTTACTGGTGTGGTTACAAACATGGTGAAGGCAAGAGAATGGTCCAGGAAGACAAGAGAAGAGGTGATTTCTCTTCACAGGAAGGGCAATGGCTATAAGAAGATTGCAAAGATGTTAAACATACCAAGAGACACCTTAGGAAGCATCATTCGCAAATTCAAGGCAAAGGGCACTGTTGAAACGCTACCTGGTCGTGGCAGAAAGAAGATGCTGACTTCGACTGCTGTGCGCTACCTGAAGCGTAGAGTGGAGAGAAGTCCCCGTGTGACTGCTGAGGAACTGAGAAAAGATTTGTCAGATGTGGGTACAGAAGTTTCAGCCCAGACAATAAGACGCACACTGCGTAATGAAGGCCTCCGTGCCAGAACTCCCAGGCGTACCCCCTTGCTGTCTCCAAAGAATAAGAAGAGTCGACTGCAGTATGCCAAAAGCCATGTGGACAAACCACAAAAGTTGTGGGATAGTGTTCTGTGGACTGATGAAACAAAATTAGAACTGTTTGGGCCCATGGATCAACGCTATGTTTGGAGGAGGAAGAACAAGGCCTATGATGAAAAGAACACCTTGCCTACTGTGAAGCATGGTGGAGGGTCAATCATGCTTTGGGGCTGTTTTGCTTCTGCAGGTACAGGGAAGCTTCAGCGTGTGCAAGGTACCATGAATTCTCTTCAGTACCAGGAGATATTGGATGGAAACGTGATGCAGTCCGTCACACACCTGAGGCTTGGGAGACGTTGGACCTTTCAACAGGACAATGATCCCAAGCATACCTCCAAGTCCACTAGAGCATGGTTGCAGAGGAAAGGCTGGAACATTTTGGAGTGGCCATCGCAGTCACCAGACTTAAATCCGATTGAGAACCTCTGGTGGGACTTAAAGAAAGCAGTTGCAGTGCGCAAGCCTAAGAATGTGACTGAACTGGAGGCCTTTGCCCATGAAGAATGGGCGAAGATACCCGTAGATCGCTGCAAGACACTTGTGTCAAGCTATGCTTCACGTTTAAAAGCTGTTATAACTGTAAAAGGATGCTGTACTAAGTACTAAGATTGAATGTCACTTGGGGGTTGAATAAAACTGATAATGCTGTGAGCACAGAAAAGACATTTGTGGTTATTTCATTATAACTGTTATGTTATATTTGTCTGACCTACAAGTGCCTCTTTAATGTAAATGTAAGCAAGATGACTGAATGATCAAAAGCAATGTCAAACTGGCCAAAACACTCAATTTCAGTGGGGGTTGAATAATTTTGGCCACAACTGTATGTAGGTTCTGTTTGTGGAAAGGAATGAGAAAATAACCAGGACTGATGTATGTTAGGGGCCCCAATAGGTGGCAATACAGGGACCATACAGGGTGCTCTAAAGTATCAAATAGTGGATGTGACCTGTTTGTTACAAATAAAAGAAGATTGCATTTGAACGCAATTAGAACATCTTTTCTTTTTTCTGACAATAGAGTCAGCACTTTTTAGAAGGCCCAGGAGGGTTGTAAAGTTATGATTGGTATCCAGGGGCGGACTGACCATTTGGAAACTCGGGGTCAGTAGGGGGCCCCATGAGATGCTCCTGGTACCTTTTTCATAGGCTTTTTTAAGTTTGGGCAAGGACACAGGGGCCCTATGATCTCCTATTGCCCGGGGGCCCCATGAGTTGTCATTCCACCCCTGTTGGTATCTGAAAATAAAAAGCATTGCAGAATGTTTAGCTAATTGTATGATATACTACTGGTTGTGGGGCTAGGTTATAACAATTGGGCATCTAGGTATGGCGTAAGCTTTGGATTACTGTTTTGTGGGGAGCATATGCTGAACATATGAGGGAGCTTGGTGAGAAAGGGAGAGGTTGTGATGCAAAAAATTCAGGAAAGGCTCAGGAATAAAATCTGACAATTAACCTGATGGATTGTTAGTGTAGAGAACAGGGGAAGAGGGTTACTTAGTTCCCCCGGTAAAGTATACATGAGGCAGTGTAAAGTGCCTCTAGTGATGTGGACCAAAGCATAGACAAAAACATAGCATAAACATCAAGCAATAATTTATTTTAGCGTATCCAAATGTTCACAAAGAGTACCATGTAAAATATGTCAGGCTGGACATCTGGAATATTTATGCCAGTTTGGTGGGGTGAGAGATAGTCAGACTGCCCCCCCCCAATCAGAAGGAATCCAGTGTCCACATCATGAGGGTACATAGGTGTTAACAATAGTAGCATGAATATAACTTTCAAAACAATGCAATAATGTAAAGTGCCCTATGGGCTCGATTGAGATTCCTTTAGACACACCACTGGCCGCGAGGAGCCTCAATAACTAGATAGGAAAGTGGTCTAAAATTGAAGGGAGATATCCAACTGAATGGTGAATCAGTGGTAGTCCAATAGGTAACATAAAAACGAACAGAGAAGCAGTGCAGAGAAATCTAAGAGTGCAGGTCCTGCAAACCAGGCAGGACCTCAAGCAACAAATATTACACAGTAAATCTTTAAGTGTTCAGCATTAAAGGAGTTGATCCCTCTGCCATGTAGGTATAGTGGTGAAAATAGAAAGGGTTTGGGGTAACCGGGACTCTTTAGTAACATACAGTAAAAATAGGAAGAGGAAATTTGTGTATTTGATTGTTGCCAGGTGGTGTAGGTGTCTGCAGGGAAGTTGCTCAAGAAGAAAATGGGAATGGTACACCAGGATTCGAAATAAGGAAGGAGCATCATCCAGAGCTGTGAGAGTAAAATGTGATATACACAGAAATGCAGAGCTGAAATACATTTTTCATGTATTAATATATATTTCCAATCACTTTTTGAAACGTTTTGAGTTGTGAAGACTTATGTTCTGTAGGGTTTTTATTTCTGCCTGTGATTCCTTTGGGAATATTTTTCCTTATTTGCTTATACTTTAATGCTCTTAAAGGAAATGGAGGTTGGGTGTAGTGTCTACTAGGACATGGAGGTACAGACAGCAATAGGTGAAATCTCTCCAATAGGGATACAGACAGTAATAAAAACCTACTAATAAGCGAAAGCCACACCAATAGTAAATTCAGATGGAAAATTTACTGAAGTCCTACATCAGCAAACCAGTTAAACCTTCTCCATCTAGATTTACCATTGATGTGCTGGTTCCTGCCATTTATCCATGTACCCGATCCGAGTGAGCGGTACTTTAGAAAATTACGCAGTATGGTTTAACGTTCTTTAGTTAAAAAAAACCTGATGGAGATTCTAACCCCACCCTTCTCTTTTCAAAACAGAAATACAAGTTTTAGCTGGAGTTTGGCTTTTTTGAAATATTAACCGTGATCATTTTGAAGAACACTTCACCCCCCCCCCCCCAACTTCTGGCATAGCCACTGAGTTAATATTGATAGTAAATATACCTCTACCCTGATCTCCTATAATGAAGGTATTATGAGTGAACTTAATGGCATTTGTAAAACATTCTTGGCCTTATGCAATAAACGGTACAAGAAACAAAGTGCTCACTTAGTACAATAATCTATAGTAACCAAACAGAATTAAAGTGGTCCTAAAGGCAGAAGGTTTTTTACCTTAATGCATTCTATGCATTAAGGTAAAAAAACTTTCTGTGTGCAGTAGCCCCCCCAGCCCCCTATTACCTACCTGAGCCCTACTGCGATTTAGCAATGTGCACAAGAGCCTTGGCTATCCAGGGATTCTTCCTGCTCTTGAGCTGAGACAGCAGCAGGAGCCAATGAGGAGAGAGAGGGGCGGAGCAAAGCGTGTGAATGGATATGCAAAGCAGCAGCTTGGGAGTGTGCTTGGGTGCCCCCATAGCAAGCTATTTGCTCTGGGGGCACTTGGCAGGAGTGAGGGGCTAGGAGCGCTGGCAGGGAACCCGAGGAGAGAAGGATCAGGCCTGCCCTGTGTAAAAACCCTGCACAGAGCAGGTAAGTATAATGTTTGTGATATGTTTGTTATTTATAAAAAACATATTGCCCTTAATATCACTTTAATTTTACAGTTTTCAAGTCAAGATGGTATATGGATTATGTTTCAGTGCGTAGATTACTGCATTTTTCCCTAACCATTCAATACCTTTTGCTGTTCATGGTCTCCTGCGGTAGGGTTATAAAAATGTTGAGAAACAGTGAGGGATAGGAAGTTCCTACCATACCCTGAAGGTTTCTCTTGTGGGGGTGAGCTAATATCATCCTGTGGCATCAACATCCCTGACTACAATATAATTATACAGCTTCTTTGCAGAAGCCTTAAATACAATGAAAATGATTTCTCAAGTAGTAAAAGGGGTTAACGTGTCCTGATATTCATAGTGCCCTTGTCCAGCAAAAACTCCATGACCTTGCAGTTTCTCCTCTTTCAAGTGATTACACTTTCCAGCTTTATAATGGAGCAAACGCATTTGTGTCTCTACTGTACACAGCTAGATGCTGACATGTTAAGAATCTCCTGTGGTTTACAATAACTATTGGGGATGTGGACCTCCCTCTGTGTTCTCATTATGCCTAATAATGCCTTGTGGAAATGATTCTTCTAATCCTTTCTTCTGGTTTTGCTCAATCTCTAAAAACATTATAAAACCAATCCAATTAAAAGTCATTACCTCTTATGTCCGGTCTCCATTTAAAATCTTTACTTGAAAATTATTATGGTTATATGTAGCAAGGACAGATTTTTCCAGAAGTTGTGTTGGCCAGTATATGGCTTTACCAATTAAGTCAGGGATGACTTTGTATGTGCCTTATTGACCTATAATCGGTAATAAAGAAATATAGGATTAGGATGCTCATAGACACGAGATGGTCACCAGATGATGCAAGGGCATAGTTTCAGGGACCCTGAAATCTGGTTGCTCAATTTTCAATGTACAGAGGTACATATAAAACATGGGCCACCTGAGTCAAATAAATAGGCATGTAAATAGACATGTATAAGCTGCAAAACATCTCCAACATCACAGAACACCTCCAATTAAATATGACTAACTACTACTATCTATGACATGTGCGGTTATTGAAAGGTGCTGGCTGTACTGTGTCATCGAGCAACCAGCATTCAGTATATGGCCAGCTGTACTCACTTATTTAATGTAGTTAGAGAAGTGGTTCCCAACTTTGCTTCCGTTCTGCCTACCTAGAGTAATTACAGCATGCTGCCATGCCATGCACTCTTCAGGCGCCCACCTCTCTCCTTGAATCCGTGCAGCAGGCATGCCCAAATGCACTCTACACAACAACAACCTAATGTGCTGCATCATAGAGCCTGAAATGAGCAGTTGATTGCTCACTGCCTCCATGGACACACCAGTGTGTGGCCACTGCATTGCCACATAATTTTGCCTGGTACCTCTCAGAGCCAGATGCTGGGTGCCCCCCCCCCAAAGAGCACTCACCAACAGCCTGATACACAATAAACCTAGGTGAAAATCTGAAGGCTGGAGAAGAGCTTACAGGGAAAATGGGCTGCAAAGGGGTACACAAATGTAAAGAGGTTGGGAAGTACTAAATCAAAGGATGTTTTTGTCGTGTATTAAGACACTCAATTAAAAAAAACAAAACATAAAGGTGACCTGATCTATGTAAACTATACCAAAAGGCAGTTGTTGAGAAAGTGACTGTACATATTTCAACAGACAGCTTGTTAATATGATTATTATTACACAGGATTTATATAGTGCCAACAGTTTGCTCATCACTGCTTATATTGCAGCCGAAACTTGCAGAGTATTTATAGGACAATTTCTAAAAATGTTTGCCTGGTAACTTGATATTAATTCAACTACACATTAGGTAGTTATATTTTTAAACACATGTGTAGCAATGTAAAAGGTAAATGCATAGATTCAAGTTAGGAAACACTTAATGCTGTTGCAACAAACATTTAAATAACAATAAAAAAAATCAGCTATTTAAGATGTCCTGCCTTATCTACACTATTCTCAGACATAATCCGATTTATAACATACAGTTTATCCATAAAAAGCAAGTTCACTCAACATGCATAGTTCCAAGGTTTTCTGCAATATTAAACTGTTATGGAGCTATATAAAAATCATGACTTTATATTGGCTTGAATAAGTTTTGGTAATCTTGTAAATAAACAATGCTGCCCAAGGTAAAATTTAAAATTCCTTCTACATATATATTTTTTATTGAAAACAAACTTTTCAAATCAGGTGATGTAATGGGTCGTTTAAATCTTGCTAAGAGCAATATGTTTTCGGGGAGCTGTGATTACAGTTAAGTCTAGCACATCAAGGCAGAAGCTGTGTTATCATAAATTTTATTATAAAAGATGATTCTGTTGAACTGCAAATACAGTCAGATTGACGGTGTAAACACAAAACTTGGGTCTAAACCATTTTGCATTTGCATAAAATAGCAATTTATATGGCAAAATATGCGGAAACAGCTTTTCAGTAGCGTACGCTTATTAAGACAAGAAATCTGGTGCATATCAAATCCTTTAGATAGTGTGAGCCAATAAAAGGCTACTGCTCAGAACTCAAATTTCTTACAGTTTTTATTGTACAGAGTTGTTGACATCTTCCAGAGACAATGCAATGCACATTTTTTATTAGCAAGACAAGTATACTGTTACCTTTTTTTCTTGAAGGACTTGTTCATGTTCAGCAAATGGCCTGTAGCCACGTGGCACTGAGGAGCTAGAAGAAACTCACAGTTTTTTGTATAGGAAATCCTATGAATTCTGGACAGTGTTTTGGGAGCTGTATACTGATAAATTATTGACTTAGGTTTATACAAAAACTCTAATTAGTATGCCCACCTCTCTAAAAGCAAAGCAAATGCACAAACACAAACATCCTGCCAAGCTGTAGAATGCTCTAATACAGACATCACTAAATGGCGGACTGCGGTCCAGATCCGGACCAGGTTACTATCTCATCTGGACTGGCCGCAGTCCCACCTTTTAAAAGACGTATCTTCTGCTCAGCTGCCATCGCTGCTGTCATCCTCATCCAGCTGACATTGGAGGCACAACAACTCCAGATGGATGGCAGGTGGCACAACTGTCTAAAGTGTACATTGGAGACTTCGAATAGGAGGGGGAGCTGTCGAGTTAACATTTCAAGTTAAACAGTAGATGATTGGTTGTAAGCAACCAATTACCTGTTGGTTACCAAGCAAAGTTGTGCAGCTCCTGCTGTCCATCTGGAGCTGTCCTGCCTCCATTGTCCACTCTAGACTGATGTGCCCCTGGAGCTGTCGTGCCTCTGATGTCAGTTGTATACTGATGTTCCTTCCACCTTCCACCCTTTGTAAGTAGGAGATGAAAGGGAACTACAGTATGTTACAGCTGTGAAGGATTTGGGGGAAGCCAAGGATGATGTGAAAAGGGGCACAGCACAGGAATCTGGAGGAGGAGGAGGGGGTGATATAAAGGGGAGGGGCTGAGGACAGGAATGTGGGGGGGTGTGAGGACAGGCGTGTGAAGGAGGAGGGGGGATGATACAAGGGGGGGAGGGTGACAGGAATGTGAAGGGGGGTGAAATGAAGGGGTGGTGAGGACAGGAATTTGAAGGAAGAGGCTGCTATAAAGGGGGGCAGAGGAGCAAAATCTGAAAAAGGAGGAGGGGGGGTGATACAAAGGGGGGGGGGTGATGACAGGGACACGAAGGGGGTGATATGAAATGGGGCTGAGGACAGTAATGTGAAGGAGGAGGGGGCTGATATGAAGGGGCAGAGAACAGGAATGTGAAGGTGAGGTAATATTAATGGGGCGAGAGTTGTGAAGGGGGGTTGAAGACACTGCTGTGAAGGGCAGGGGGGGACTGTGATGTAAAAGGGTGATCTTGATGTAAAGGGGATGGAACTGTGATGTAAAGGGGGGGTTGTGATGTGGGGGGGGGCCTGAGAACACTGTTGTAATAATGGGATTGTGATGTGAAGGATCTAGTGCTAGGTTTACATCATTGCTACCTGTGTTCTGCGTATAGGCAGTCCATTCATTTCAAAGGGCTGTCTTACATGCAGAAAGTCCTTGGCCCTTCTATTAAATTGCTCTGCACATGTAGCATTTGCTGATGTTCCAAAGTACCATTAAGAATAAAATATGCTATTCGGACCTCAGTTGGAGGAAAATTTTAGTGACAGGACCTCCCTGAATTTTAATTCAATATCCCTGCTCTAGTAGGTTTGTTTAGGTAGCTAAAGCTGAACACATCCCATCAGTTAGAGATGTCCCATCTCCAACTGATGCATTTGCTGCTTGTATCCACTGATATCATGTACAGCGCTGAGCAAACCCTTTGGCGCTATATAAACACTGTATAATAACGATAATAATATCATCTTCCTGGTTTCACCAAACATTGGCAAACAGCCCATACACGATGACAGTCTTGGTACTTTACCATTTTAGATCAGCCAGAGGAATGAATATCCCAATACTCCCCTCTGTACCATTGTATTCTGGCAGAGGGAGCCATCTACTGTAAGAATACACTGATCAGCAGCTACAGCTGGCTGATTGTGAAAACATTTCCAACAGTCCTGTTCAACAGAAGCAAATTGAATGGGGAATGGCCATAGATGGATCAAAATTCAGCTGGTCCATGCTGAACCGGCTGAATTTCATTCCATCTACAGGCAGCTTAAGACTTCAACATAGCACTTTTTTTTGGCATGGCAGGTTTTCCCTATTGTGATATAGGATGCAATCACAAGTGTCAGACCCTTCTAGGATACAGTTTTACTTTATGTACCTCCAATATTTAGTTCACACTCAAAAGAAACCTCTATTAACCAAGCACGGAGATTGCAACTGTTGGCCTCCCTAGCTGTCATGGTGATCCAATGACTTCAGCACATCTTAGTCACTGACCTGAGACGTATTTTCAAATTAGTAGTTCCTATTTACTGAATACATGTTCTGGGTCAAATACTTTGAAATTACAGATGTCTGAGCCAACCAGTCAAGTGGCATTTTCAGAAGGGACGAGCAATGGCAGGATACCTATTTTTCTTAGTACAGTTTTTCTGAAGTTTTTATAAATCAGTTCCTATGACAAAATAACACTAAGCTGTTCCCAAACTAGTGATTCAAGTGGTGTGATAGTCATATAATAGCAGTACATGGCATGAAAAGACAATGAGGAGTGTACAGTGCAATAAAATCTAAAAGACTGATAAGAGCTAAGTTGTTGCACATATGGGCTGGGTATGGAAAGCGCCATAAAACGGCAGTAAGGTTGAGTTAGTTTTGGCAAGATACTAATTCCTGCTCCACGTGGACATTTTCCTCTTAGAGTACAAACTGATCAGAATATTCACTGGTCTCCACCCAACTGCAATTAACCTTTACTATGTATTTTCCTTTGAAGCTTCTCTTGTTTGTTTTTTAAGTAACACCAGTGAATATAATGGAAGGAAACCCATATAACTACTAGTAAATCTCTGACCAGACAGCCTTTGTGCACTGCAGGAGTTTGGCAAATCTCGTATGATTCCATCCAAATGGTTTGGTAAATAATTTATGGCCACCTTCATCCTGCATTGCCTTATTGCCACTATGTATAAAAAATTTAGGAGCTCATAAATACCATTGGGGGTAATCAACTAATAAATCCAGATCCTCATCAGAGCACAAAATAGGGACAGCAGCCAAAAACAACAAGATTGACTTTCACTGTTTCCCTACTCACTGAACACAGATTCCATTTTAAAACAACAATATTGTATTTACTTTATTTTGGGTTATTTCCTCAATAATTATCTAATATTTTACAACGTTGTATTATGAAATATGTTTTGGAGCTTTACTTATTTTAAATGATTCCAATGTGACTGTTTAGCATGATGTGGCCTAAATATTATTTACAGACCTAGCTTGTAAACACTCTCTGTATAAGCAGTTATGCACTTACATAGTTTGTCGTTGGTTAACCAGGAGATTGTTATCAGTTCTGTTAAAGCAGTAATGATTTGAGCAAAACGCCCAAACCACCGTTGGCTACTATAAAAAAATAAATAAACAATAAAGGCAAATAAAGCGAATACTTATTTACTGGCCTATTCAAAAGAATACATTTTGTAGTGTACTAAAGTAGGTGTAATACTGTAAAATGGTGTGGTCCATTAGACCAGTGTTTGTAAACATTGTTGTGTGCAACACATTTTTTTTATCAGTTTTGAAATCCACATTTAAATGCATACCTCATGAAACAGTTATCTAAAATATGTACAGAAAATTTACATACATGAAAAATATCTTAAAAAAGTAGTTTGGCCTGGATTGTGGACTTAAGTGCATGTTTGGAAGGACATTATATTTGATGCAATTATTTAATTATTCATAAGAAGATAATACATTTTTTGTGCAGCCTAATGTTTGGGGAACAGCACACCATTCAGGGTTTTATTGCAGTCTGTGTTTCTCTGTCTATCTCTATCTAAAAGGGATATTTCTCATTTTAGAGATATTTCCTACCACATTCTGTTGTGTCTATAGAACAGGAAGTGAAGGGAAATCCTCCCCATGTAAAACAGATAGTGATATAAAAAAAAGAAACAAAACAAAACTTTGGCAATGGTTTTAAATCCTCCCTATTCCTTCCATATCCTCTATCTAATACAAAATAAATCAGGTTTAGATATAATTTAACTACTCTGTGGTCATTAACACTTTTAAAGATATAATTATGAATGTTATTTATAGCTCTTTCATATAATGTACCTTTTTCACTTGTCTTTTAAGGCTTTGTTCACACCATAGGGGGAGATTTACTAAAACTGGTGCACTCAGAATCTGGTGCAGCTGTGCATAGTAGCCAATCCGCTTCTAACTTCAGCTTGTTCAATTACGCTTTGGCAATAAAACCTAGAAGCTGATTGGTTTCTATGCAGAGTTGCACCACATTTTGCACTTTCCAGTTTTACTCTAGGTTCACACTTATGAGGATTTCAATGCATTTTCCAGTTTGCAGAAATTCACTACATTCCATTTAACATGATTCCCTATGGAGCTAGTTCACATCTGTGCATTTTGAGACGTTGCAGATTTTTGCAGGGGGCAGGGACTTTTTTCCCACAGCAGATTGCATTTTGTGTGTAATAGACTTCAATGGAACCATGTAAAAAATGCATGCAAAGTGTATGTATATGCGCTTTTGGTGCATTTCCTGCGTGATAACAGATACAGCCCCTTAGCAACATTAACATCTTCCATCAATCTGCTTTAGGCCGGGCGGGACACTCCTCATTGTGACTGGGCATCATATGACGTCCTGTCAAAAGGAGCCAATCACGTGGCCATGGGGCCACGCAGTGGCTCGATCTGTCACCCGTGGCCACAGCCGATGACATATCACTGCACCGGACCATTACCAGTGTCTTGTGACCGCTGTAACCAATCACAGCAGATCACATATCATTTGTATACAAAGGATGGCTTCCTGTCATGCCATCCATTGTATACAATTGTGTTGTTAGCTGTGATTGGTCAAAGCAGTCACAGGGTACAGACAGGGCCAATCACAGCCCATCTGTATCATGTGATGAGCTTTGCCCAATCACAGCTAATCACAACAAAAGACTGAATTAATCGGTTTCATTTAGTAACAATAATTGCAAATATCAATCAAATACAGTGGTATTAGCAATCGTGTGTAGTAAAAAAATCCTGATCACTTGCCCAGAGTAGTTCAATGTTACTATGGTAACATTGCATTGCTTTGGTCACAGTGTGTTGAAAAAAAAATAGTAAAAAAAACCAACACATTATGTAATAAAAGATAATAGAAAAATTTGAAAAGAAAAATTATTTTTTTTACATACTGTCACCAGTTAGTGTCCCTGATCACTGCCACACCACTTATATAATAACACTGTACTGGACTGGTGACAATATGTAAAAAAAATTAATAAAAAAATTTTATTTTTATTTTTTTTAATTTTTACATTTTCTAAACAATTGGAAAAAAAGATTACAACCTCCAAAAAACTCAGAGAATTGGAAAAAAAAGGCGCTGTGGAAAATGCTCTCAGACAAGCACCTTAGTGAAGGTGCATCTTTATAGGGTGAGACAAAGTAGCAAATATAATAAAATTGACCAGCCTGAAGTGGACAGTGTGACTCCATAGGATGGCCCGTCCGCTCTGAGGGGAGCTGAGATCAGAGAATGCTCCTGTCGGCTTCAAATCACGTGGTGTCAGCATACCAGCATCCTGGGTGGTGTCGCCATGGCAAGCGAAGGCAGTGTCCGGCGTTGGCTTCAGCTGGGAGCATATGTAGGGTTACCAAGACGACATGTTTTGCGCAACTTGGTAACCCTACATATGATCCCCTCAGAGCGGACGGGCCGTCCATTGGAGTCACACTGTCCACTTCAGGCTGGTCAATTTTATTATATTTGCTACTTTGTCTCATCCAATAAAGATGCACCTTCACTAAGGTGCTTGTCTGAGAGCATTTTCCACAGCGCCTTTTTTTTCCAGTTCTCTTCATCATGCATATGATTAACAAGGCAGCAGTGGTGAGCTCATGATTAACTGTTCACATGTTTCCACCTGGAGTGGCCTCTCTGCGCTCATTTGTATGAGAAAAAACTCACCATGCCTCTTACTAAATACCTTGGACTGTCTAATTCCCAAAATGGGTAATTTGAGAGGTATTTGTACTATCCTGGCATTTTCGGGCCTCAAGAAATGAGATGGGCCGTCAATACATCAGGATTGAATGATTGTCAGATATATACAGTTGTGCTCAAAAGTTTGCATACTCTGGCAGAAATTGTGAAATGTTGGCATTGATGTTGAAAATATGACTGATCATGCTAAAAAATGCTCTTTTATTGAAGGAGGATGATCATATGAAGCCATTTATTATCAAATAGTTGTTTGGCTCCTTTTTAAAGCGGAGTTCCACCCAAAATGGGAAGTTCCGATGTAAGGACTGCTCCCCCCGCTCCCCATTAAGGATTGGCATCTTTGGGGGTGGGGAGGGGGAGCTGGTACTCGAATTTGACAGGTACTTGTTCCCACTTCCGGTCCGATCGTCTAGGCGATCGGAAGCGGAAGGTTTCCTCCCTCCCTGTAGTCTTTTGGGACATGTGACAGGTCCCAGCAGACTACAGGACTATTCATAAAGCGCAGCACTACTCACGCATGCGCAGTGGGTACCCAGCTGTGAAGCTGCAAGCTATCGCAGCCGGGTGCCCACACTGAAGATGTCGGCCTCCTGGAATACAGGACTGCCGGTGAAACGGGCTGCAGTAGACACACCGTGGGACCGGGGGACAGGTAAGTGGCTGTTTTTTAAAAGTCAGCAGCTACAGTTTTTGTAGCTGCTGACTTTTATTTTTTGACAGGGTAAGTGGAACTCCGCTTTAAAGCATAATGATAACAAAAAACACCCAAATAGCCATGATCAAAAGTTTACATACCCTGGAATGTTTGGCCTTGGTAGAGACACACATGGGTTAAAATGCCAATTAAAGGTTAATGTCCCACATCTGTGACTTTTTAAATTGCAATTAGTGTCAGTGTATAAATAGTCAATGAGTTTGTCAGCTCTTACGTGGAAGCACTGACTAGGCTAGATACGGAGCCATGGGGATCAGAAAAGAACTGTCAAAAGTCCTGCATAACAAGGTAATGGAACTTTATAAAGATGGAAAAGGACATAAAATGATGTCCAAAGCCTTGAATATGCCAGTCATCACTTCCACTAAGAAGTAAAAAATTCAGGGACCTCTTGATACCAAGCCAAGCTCAGGTAGACCAAGAAAGATTGCAGCCACAACTGCCAGAAGAATTGTTCGGGATACAAAGGGAAACCCATAGGTAACCACAAGAAAAATACAGGCTGCTCTGGAAAAAGACAGTGTGGTTGTTTTGAAGGAGCACAATATGATGACACTTGAACAAAAACGAGCTGCATAGTCGAGGTGCCAGAAAGAAGCCTTTTCTGCATTAATGACACAAAAAGACCTGGTTAGGCATGTCAAGGTGTTGTCAGGCATATTGTAACTGGGCTTTTTTGTGGCATTGGTGCAGTAAAAGCTTCTTTCTGGCACCTCGACCAAACAGCTAATTTTTGTTCAAGTATCACCATATTGTACTCCTTAAAAACAAACCACGCCATCTTTTTCCAGAGCAGCCTGTATTTCTTTTGAGGTTTCCTGTGGGTTTTTCTTTCAATCCCAGACAATTCTTCTGTCAATTATGGCTGCAATCTTTCTTGGTCTACCTGACCTTGGCTTTGTATCAAGAGATCCCCAAACTTTCCACTTCTTAATAGGTGATTTAACAGTACTGATTGGCATATTCAAGGCTTTGGACATCTTTCTATGTCCTTTTCCGTCTTTATAAAGTTCCATCTTTATAAAGGTTCAGTATCTAGCCAAGTCAGTACTTCCACGTAAGAGCTAACAAACTCATTGACTATTTATACACTGACATTAATTGCAATTTAAAAAGCCACAGATGTGGGACATTAACCTCTAATTGACATTTTAACCCGTGTGTGTCACCTTATGTGTCTGTACCAAGGCCAAACATTCCAGGGTATATAAACTTTTGATCATGGCCATTTGGGTGATTTCTGTTATCATTATGATTTAAAAAAGAGCCAAACAACTATTTGATAATAAATGGCTTCATATGATCATCATCCTTCAATGAAAGAGCATTTTTTGGCACGATCAGTCATATTTTCAATATCAATGCTAACATTTTACAATTTTTGCCAGGGTATGCAATCTTTTGAGCACAACTGTATATACCATGGCTTGTGGGCTCTATAACCTTCCTACAGACTAAATAATATACACTAATTTGGGGTATTTTCACCAAAGAAATGTAGCAGAATATATTTTGATCTAAAAGAAAATGCTTTTTTTTTCTTCAAAAGTTTCAGATTTTTTTTGTTTATTTAGCAAACCATAAAAAACTCACTGGTGATTAAATACCACAAAAAGAAAGTTCTATTTGTGTGAAAAAAATGCTAAAATTTTTTTAGGGGCACAGTGTTGCATGACTGCACAATTGTCATTCAAAGTGCAACAACACTGAAAGCTGAAAATTGGCCTTGGCGGGAAGGGGGTAAAAGAGCCCGGTATTGAACTGGTTAAACACATCCTAAAAATGCAAAACACATTAAAAAGCATCAAAAACGTGGCAAAAACTCATATGAAAAAAATAGCAAAACACTCTGAGAAAATGCATCAACCGCAAACTGCACAAGTGCGAACCTAGCCTTAGTAAACAAACTGCTATGTGCAGAGATGTGCACTTTTCTGCAACTGTCTCTGCAAGGGCACAAAGAAAGGAATTGTTTTCTATGTACCCTGCTCACACTGCAACTCTAGTGTCATGTGTGTTTTATTATTTCATGACACCAGTGTTGTGGTGTAAACAGGGCACATAGAAAACAAATCTTTTCTTTGTGCCCTTGCAGAGATAGTTTTCTTTTTGTTCCTGCAGAGACATTTATGTTGCATATTTCAGCATAAAAAAACAAAACACATATTACACTTGCATTGTTGTGTGGAAAAGGCCTGCATTTGAAAAACAAAGGAGCACATGGTGTGAACAGGCTCAAAAATATTCTGTGCAAATCAAATCTATGCTTTTTTCATCAGTTTTTATGCATGTATTGTGTGAACAAGGCCTAACGCTTTCTTCACCTACAATAGTTTAAAATGAAGATACTCTGCACAAGAAAGTTATATAAATGTTGGTACTTTATAAATATATTTTGCAAATAGTATGTTTGTATTAATCCTACCTAAACTAACATGTATCAAAAAGTGTTGCTCTGTCCTGTCTTGTTGTTCCTAAACAGTCAATTTGATTATTCAGGAGCTATGAATAGCAGATACTTTGTGGCATGTAAGCATGACCTCCATTTCTGCTTTGGACCCCAGAACCTATTTCTGCAATTCACGTTAGGTGACATCAGCATTTCTATATTTCAATTAGCCAACACAGCTTGCTACTGTCTATGAGAAATATCCTTGTCTAGTTTCTACCAAAATATGTAGTTGTGTTTTTTTGTGATACAAAGTAATGCAGCAAGCAGGATTTCATCCAGGGCCATAAAACAGATATATGTTGTCACTCTTGGAATTGGATTCCCTGTGCTCCTGTTTAAATTATGCATTAAGAGAGGCTGATGGTGTATCAGAGGTCAGGGGCTGGCTGAAGCAGCAGGGAAGCACAGATGAATCTTTACTGAGATCTTTAAGGTTCTACAGCAGTCTGGAGACTCAGAAATATGATTTATTAGTTGGTCTACAAAGCACATTGCTAGATTTGTCCGAGGGTCCCATACAGGGCTGTAACACAATGTGATATGCATTCTTCATTCCTTCAGTAATGGACAGTGTCATTGAGCAAGCCATAAAGGATATTACTGAACATTTTTTTCTTTCCCTAGCATTATATAACATATATCAGGAATTTGTTCCTACCATAGTAAAATGACATAGAAATGTTTTGTATGTCCCTAGAGTGCATCGACTTTAACCTTTTTGCTGCCAAAATATTCTTCACTAATACTGTAAACTAAAGAGCACCTTTTACCTTAATGCAGACAGCCATTTTGATACTCCTTTTGCATTTATGTTACTTTATCCTTAGTAAGGGAATGTTGCTAAAATGAGGCTACTTGCATTATATGGGCATGGCAGAGATATTGGAACAATCAGGGGCGGACTGACAACTCATGGGGCCCCTGGGCAATAGGGGATCATGGGGCCCTTGTGTCCTTGCCCAAATTCAAGCCTATGAAAAAGGTACCAGGGGCATCTCATGGGGCCCCCTACTGACCCCGGGCCCTGGGGCAGTGCCCGAGTTTCCAAACGGTCAGTCCGCCCCTTGGAACAATATTTAAAAGCTTCTTCAGGAGAATATGCAGGATTCCCAAGAAGGGTCTTTAAATGGTACTCCAGCCAAATTTATGAAAGTGTGTAGATAGGATAGAACCTTTGCCACGTTTGTATTAAATTCTGGATCTCTGTTGGAGAAAGTTAGGCTCACTTATTGACAGATGTCATAGGACAGAAGGTGAAGCGAAATCTAAAATTTTACAATTGTCACTGGCACATTGTTAGTTCATACAAAGTAAACTTTTTATGAACCATGTGTATTTATTTATATCAGGTACTTATATAGTGCTGTCAATTTACGCAGTGCTTTACATATGTATATTGTACATTCACATCAGTCCCTAATCCTCAAGGGGTGTACAATCTAAGGTCTCTAACTTACAGTCATACACATACTAGGGCCAATTTAGACAGGATCCAATTAACCTACCAGCATGCCTTTGGAGTGTGGGAAGAAACCGGAGTAACTTGAGGAAACCCACACAGGCACAGGAAGAATATGCAAACTCCAGGCAGGAGGTGCCGTGGCTGGGATTCAAACCAACGACCCTAGTACTGTGAGGTGGAAGTGCTAACCATTTAGCCAATGTGCTGCTGTCAATGTGTACACATTCAGACATTTAGCCCCTGCATCTGGGCAAGCTTGTGACTATTAAATCTAGACACTCAAAGACATATGTGGCTTAAGCATAACTTGGTGCCCCTATCATACCATTGATATATTGCTATAAATGTAAGAGTATAGATTGTTCCAGTACTAATACATGTTATTCCTATTAGCAAGTAAATTTGTATGGGCTTAACACATTATGTTGGACCATGAAAAATAGAGGCATATATTAATATATCATAATGTAGTGTTACCATTATAAACTAAAGGAGCACATTTTATGTCTCTGTGTGTATAGGTGATGATGTTTCCACTGAAAAATTCCCTGAGATCACAGTTGGAGAGATTTCACCTGTTGATGATGGCATTGGCACCACATCAGGATCAAATTTTCCAGATATATACTCTCCAGCTTCTTCTAGTGATGATTTCACACCTAATGAAGGATCACCATATAGGGCCCCCATTTATATCCCAGATGACATCCCAATACCTCCTGAATTTGAGCTGCGTGAATCAAGCATTCCTGGGGCAGGACTAGGAATATGGACAAAAATTAAAATATCCACCGGAGAAAAGTTTGGACCATTCGAAGGAGAGCAGTGTGCAAATCTTGAAAATCCTCAGTTTGGCTGGGAGGTAGGTAACATCACATATGTATATTTTAAATCCAAGCATGCCATGTTACCTTGCTTAAAAGAGTGGTTTTGGATCCATATTTGGTATACAAAATATTTCATAGAGCTGTGGGTCCATCACAGATAAAGCAAATAAAGGAGGTAATCTAAAGCTGCAGTTTTAATTAAAAATTAAAACTCTACTAAGAACTGTATAAAAAAAAAATCTAATTTACTTTTCTTTCTGGAGATATTACAAACACCCTTTTCATATGGACTGCTGAAATTTACAGAATGACAGATTCGGCAAAGAGGATGACATAATTTCAAAACCTATGGGGTCGATCATAATACTTGTAACATTTGTAATATGTGTGATGTGTCCTGGACAAAAGTAAGAGCAACAGTTCTACAACAAAGGGCCTTTATGGCACAACATGAGGCAGACACAAAAATCTAAAATTAATATAGCTTAGTACATCCATTCAAATTCATGTTCCATCATAAAAATCAGGAAGAAAATATAAATATCACCCAACATGGATTGGAAACACCCATCCTAACCAAGTTGATAGAAAGAAAAATTGGTCAAATTGTACTTGTTTATGTAGCACGGGGCGTGCGGGTCTGTGGGCGGGCATGTGGGTGTTGCACACTCCCCTGATTTGTGGTCAGTGTTGGGTCCTCCAATGAGGGTGTGGAATTCCACCTCCTGGGATGGTTCCTGGAGTGGTGATCTTCCTCCTTTTTTAGTCCCAGTCTGTCCGCTTCTGGGACTGCCCATGGCCGCTGTTGTTTTGGTGAAGAGGGGCAGTCGGCGGCTTGGCTGAAGGATGACACCGCTGCACTGGATGCCATCTTGCAAAACTATTATTCTTACTTTTGTCTAAGAGATTTTCAGATGTGACACAGTGGTAGCCACTGATTTTGTGATGTGTGAAATGTCATATCCTATTTTTTGCCTTTGGCAGGGTGAATGTAACATTCTCTAACATTCGATGTGAAGAGAAAAAATCCATAAGAACCTTCAAAATTTGCAAACAAAATAGGCTAAAAATATTAGACTAGAAGAGGAAATAATATGAGGGAGACATCTGCACAAGTGCAGATTCTTGTGCTCACCACCAAGTATAATGAATCAACTGCTGCAAAGAGCGAACTGATACATTATTGCAGAGACCTGCTCCCTAAGGAAGTTTTCCCTCTCTATTTTTGCTGTCACTAAGACAAAAATTAAGTAGAAATCCTGAATTTAGAGTTGTCATGAAAACAAGAGGTGAAGGAGATCCTAAATTGAGACACATTTTTTGGTGACAACTGTCTATTATTATTATTATTATTATTATAATACAGGATTTATATAGCGCCAACAGTTTGCTCAGCACTTTACAATATAACGGGAGACAATACAGCAACGATACAGTTCAATACAAGAGGGTCAGGAGGGCCCTGCTCCTTGGAACTTACAATCTAAGAGGGAGGGGCTGGTGGTAGAAAAGGTAATAACTGTGGGGGATGAACTGATAGGAGAAATAGAAGATTCGGTTATTAGCTGAAGGCAGGATAGGCTTCTGTGAAGAGATAGGTTTTCAGAGATCTCCTAAAAGTGGGCAGAGTAGGCGATAGATAGATTGGGGTAGAGAGTTCCAGAGGATGGGGGAGGATCTGGAGAAGGCTTGGAGACGAGCATGGGAGGAGGAGACAAGGGAGCCAGAGAGCAGGAGGTCATGGGAAGAGCGGAGAGGACGGTTTGGGTGATATTTGGAGACAAGATTGGTGATGTAATTTGGGGCAGAGTTATAAATGGCTTTATATGTTATTGTTAATGTTTTGAATTTTATTCGTTGGGCAATGGGAAGCCAGTGGAGGGATTGGCAGAGAGGGAAGGCAGATATGGAATGGTTAGTAAGGTGGATTAATCTGGCAGCAGCATTCGTAATAGACTAAAGAGGGGATAGCCTGCGATGAGGCAGGCCAATGAGGAGGGAGCTAAAATAGTCAAGGCGAGAGATAACAAGGTAGTGAATAAGTTGCTTAGTGGTTTCCGAGGTTAAGAACGGGCGTATCTTGGAGATGTTCCAGAGGTGAAGTCTACAAGATTTGGACAGTGTTTGGATTTGGGGCTGAAAGGACAGATTGGAGTCTAGGATTACACCTAGTACCCTGGCATTAGGGGAGGTATTGATGGTTATATTATTGATCTTGATGGAGAAGTCAGAGGAAAGGGCATGGGCTGGAGGGAATAGTATGAGCTCCATTTTGGAAATATTGAGTTTGAGGAAGTGGAGTGACATCCATGCTGATATGTCACTTAGTAGGTTAGTAATGCGAGAGGAGACTGAAGGAGTGAGGTGAGGAGTAGAAAGATAGATTTGTGTGTCATTGGCATAGAGATGGTACTTAAAGCCGTGAGAGTTTATCAAGTGACCAAGGGAGGAAGTGTAGATGGAGAAGAGAAGGGGTCCAAGGACAGAACCTTGAGGGACCCCTACAGAAAGAGGAAGTGGAGAGGAGGAGACAGAGTTATAGGTAACGCTGAAGGAGCGCTGCGATAGGTAGGAGGAGAACCAGGAGAGAGCAGAGTCTCCGAGGCCAAGAGAGGAGTTTTTTTTTTTTTTGAGGAGGGGATGGTCAACAGTATCAAACGCCACAGAGAGGTCAAGTAGTAAGAGTACAGAGTAGTGGCCATTGGTTTTAGCAGTTAGTAAGTCATTAGTGAGTTTTAGTAGGGCAGTTTCAGTGGAGTGTTGTGAGTGAAAGCCAGACTGTAAAGGGTCAAGAAGGTTGTTGTCAGTGAGGTAGGAGCTCAGGCGATTGTAGACTAAGCGTTCTAAGACTTTAGAGGTAAACAGGAGCAGTGAGATGGGTCTTAAGTTGTTCGGGTTTGTGGGGTCTAGCGAGGGCTTTTTAAGTATGGGAGTGATGTGTGCATGCTTTAGAGGGGTGGGGAAGGTACCATTAGAGGGGGAGAGATTGAAGATATGAGTGAGGGAACATACAGTTGTGACCAAAATTATTCAACCCCCAATGCTGTAAAGGGGTTTAGGGACTATAGTGTACATTTGGAATTGTATTCAGAATCAAATCCTACAAGGACGTTGTAACTACCCAAATGCAACTAAAATGACATCAATTGTTTATGTAATACAGTAGTAAATGGTTCTTATGTGGTTTCTTCATTGCCACAATTATTCAACCCCTTAAAGACTACCACTCTGAAGAACAGAGGTTCATACAGGTGCTTTCCATCAGGTATTGAAAACACCTGTGGATGTCACCGAGCAGCAATCAAGCATAATAAGCACCAATTAGGCAGCTTTAAAATGACTGTGATACTCAGCTCCTTCTAGACATTTACTGGTGTGGTTACAAACATGGTGAAGGCAAGAGAATGGTCCAGGAAGACAAGAGAAGAGGTGATTTCTCTTCACAGGAAGGGCAATGGCTATAAGAAGATTGCAAAGATGTTAAACATACCAAGAGACACCTTAGGAAGCATCATTCGCAAATTCAAGGCAAAGGGCACTGTTGAAACGCTACCTGGTCGTGGCAGAAAGAAGATGCTGACTTCGACTGCTGTGCGCTACCTGAAGCGTAGAGTGGAGAGAAGTCCCCGTGTGACTGCTGAGGAACTGAGAAAAGATTTGTCAGATGTGGGTACAGAAGTTTCAGCCCAGACAATAAGACGCACACTGCGTAATGAAGGCCTCCGTGCCAGAACTCCCAGGCGTACCCCCTTGCTGTCTCCAAAGAATAAGAAGAGTCGACTGCAGTATGCCAAAAGCCATGTGGACAAACCACAAAAGTTGTGGGATAGTGTTCTGTGGACTGATGAAACAAAATTAGAACTGTTTGGGCCCATGGATCAACGCTATGTTTGGAGGAGGAAGAACAAGGCCTATGATGAAAAGAACACCTTGCCTACTGTGAAGCATGGTGGAGGGTCAATCATGCTTTGGGGCTGTTTTGCTTCTGCAGGTACAGGGAAGCTTCAGCGTGTGCAAGGTACCATGAATTCTCTTCAGTACCAGGAGATATTGGATGGAAACGTGATGCAGTCCGTCACACACCTGAGGCTTGGGAGACGTTGGACCTTTCAACAGGACAATGATCCCAAGCATACCTCCAAGTCCACTAGAGCATGGTTGCAGAGGAAAGGCTGGAACATTTTGGAGTGGCCATCGCAGTCACCAGACTTAAATCCGATTGAGAACCTCTGGTGGGACTTAAAGAAAGCAGTTGCAGTGCGCAAGCCTAAGAATGTGACTGAACTGGAGGCCTTTGCCCATGAAGAATGGGCGAAGATACCCGTAGATCGCTGCAAGACACTTGTGTCAAGCTATGCTTCACGTTTAAAAGCTGTTATAACTGTAAAAGGATGCTGTACTAAGTACTAAGATTGAATGTCACTTGGGGGTTGAATAAAACTGATAATGCTGTGAGCACAGAAAAGACATTTGTGGTTATTTCATTATAACTGTTATGTTATATTTGTCTGACCTACAAGTGCCTCTTTAATGTAAATGTAAGCAAGATGACTGAATGATCAAAAGCAATGTCAAACTGGCCAAAACACTCAATTTCAGTGGGGGTTGAATAATTTTGGTCACAACTGTAGGACAGAAGAAGAGCGTGACCATAGTAGTTGAGAGGGGACAGGATCCAGGGGGCAGCTGGTGAGATGGGCTTCTGAGAAAACTTTAATGACCTCTTCAGCAGTAGTAAGGTCAACAGAAGAAAGTGTTGAGGGAGGTTTAGTATAAGGTATGCTAAGTGGGATATATGTCTGTGTAGTGGAGATGCCCCTACAAATTGCATCAATCTTGTTTTTGAAATGATTTGCATTCTTGGAAGCAGTGAGTGAGTTACTGGGTAGAGGTGGAGGTGGAGAAAGTAGAGAGTTAAACGTAGAGAAGAGACGATGAGGTCTGGATGCCAAGATATTAATAAGAGTGACAAAGTAGGTTGTTTGGCAGCATGGAGGAAGGAATTGTATGTTAAGAAAGCAGATTAATATAGGGTGAATGCTTGCTGAGATTTGGTTTTACGCCACATTTGCTCCAGTGCATGACTATGTCGCTTAAAATTTCTGGTGTTGTCAGTCTGCCATGGTTGTAATGGTCGGAGCCTGATACTTCATGTAGTTAGAGGAGCAAGTGTGTCTAGTGTGGATGAAAGTGAACTACTGTAGACAGCAGTGGCCAGGTCAGGACAGCAGAGAGATTCTGTCATAGAGTTGGTCAGTTGCAGAGTGGAAAAGAGAAGGGTTTAAGGTGTGAAGGTTTCTGCGGATAATTGTTTGCTGTTTGGAGGGATAAGGGTTTGAAGATGAGGACACTGTTAAGGTGATGAGATTGTGATCAGAGAGAGGAAAGGGGGTGTTTGTGAGATTGTAGGAAGAGCAAAGATGGAAGAAAACAAGGTCTAATGTATTCCCACCAGAGTGAGTGGAGGACTGTATCCATTGTGTTAAGGCAAAAGATGAGGTTAGGTTGAAGAGTTGGGATGTAGCTGGGTTGTTCACATTATGGGGATGTTAAAATTTCCAAGAATGATAGTCGGTATTTCAGAGGAGAGAAAGTAGGGTAGCCAAGCAGAGAAGTCATCAAGAAAGCGCGATACTGGTCCAGGAGGCAGGTGGATCACTGCAATCCTCAGAGAAATAGGAGAAAACAGCCAATTGCAGTGAGTGTCAAAAGAAGAGAAGGATAGAGAGGGAGGGTTGGGGAGGACTTGAAAGGTGCTCAGTGGGGATGGAAGCAACCCAACTCCACCTCCTTTCTGACAACTGGGTCTGGGTGAGTGGGTCCATAGAATTCCTTTCACTTTGGGAAGATTTCCTACCATTTCCTGTTTTATCTCCAGGAAAGGAAATGAAGGGACATTTTCTCAGTAGGACACAGAAAAAAAATCTGATAGGTGTTTCAACCTTTCCTAAAACTATGAAAAGTTTAGGCTATTCATATGCTTTAGGTTTTTTTTGCCCAGAAGATGGACTGTGGTGTTTTCCAAATTGGATCAATTATGGCTATTGAGGATTTTAGTTATAACACATATTATTTTAACACATGACAATTAAAATAAACACAGGTGCATACAGAGCACCCCTGTAAGAACTTGTCCCAATTTACATCTACCATTATGATCAATAAATATCCAACTGTCCAGCGCCTCAGGAATACGTTACAGGAACTGTCAAAGGTGAGAGTTCTCCTACCACTCACTTTCCTAGACTCTTACTGGATTTTCTGATCCACATGTATCAAAAATCCGGTAAATCAGAAAATCAGGTAAGAGTCTGGGGAAGTGAGTGGCAGGAGAGTTCTCACCTTTGACAGTTAACATATTCCTGAGGTGCTGGACAGTTGGATTTTTTTTAACTTTGATATGACGGGGTGTTGGGATTTTTTTTCAGCTGCTGGGGTTGGTATTGAGAGAACCTGAGCACTGGTGGACATCTGAATTATCTACCATTAGAAACATGTAAAAGATAAGGGAATCTACTGTCCTCTTGCTGTGACCTTATGGTTACTTCACTGAACCTTTTCCCAGGTAACTGCAAGGACTTAATAACCGGAATCGCAGTTGAAAATGCACACTTTGGTGCCGCACAGTCTGATGACCTATTTAGTTACCTTGGGCAACCTTGACTTGTTGGTATGTTCTTTTTGTAAACCCTTCAGTAATTTTGCTAACTGATGCATAAAAACACTGTCGAAGCATTCAGTCCAGCGTCTAGCTTCAGTTTCAGCTGTTCAGTCATCTATTGGTAAGAGAAACACACAAGAATGAACGCAAGTCATGTTTCACAAACATTTGGATGTCGGCAATTAAGCAGACCACTCTGCATTGAAACAGTTTGTTTAGGAAGCTGCTGAATAAGTAGTTTGTACAGTGTTTATATTGATGTGTTTGTTGTTTCCCAATGTGCAGCCTGATAGTTTATGCTTGTTTTGCCAGCAAAGATGTTTTCTTATTTAAAGAATATGACTACTTGTATATTTCCTTTTAGGAGCCCCGGTTTCTTTAAATAGCCACTAATCACAGATAGAGGATTCTTTTTCAGGCTACAAATAACTGTAAATATGAGAAAATGACTCTTGATTCTGTAATTTTTAATAACATAGCATTAGGATCTGGAAATCCATAGGTAATTAATTTCATTGGGTCACTTTTATATTTTAGGAAGGGTTTTGATGCATGGTTTTGCACCCTTATTGAGCAGTAACTGAAATGAGTATCTGTAATGAGTAGGCACATAGATAACTACATGTAGTATATTTAAATACAATAAGAAGAAATCACACTGAAATGTAGGCTGGGACAAAAAAAAAAATCACATCACTTCCAGGTGAAGATTATGAAATAGGTAAAAGAAGGGTAAATACGATTTCTGGAAAATTACAGTGTATTTTAATTGATCACACAATAGGCTCCATTCACAAAACTTTAACATGTGGATAAGGATCTTTATTTTCAATCATGTAACTCATTTTTCAAGTGTCAGTGGACCCCTTATATTAGTGTGTAAACGTTTTGAATTAAGCTATTATTAATTATTCCAAAATAATAAAAATATAAATGTTTGTGTTGTTTACATGTTTTTTATGTTTTTGTTATACTTTGCATATATATATTTTAATATTTTAGATTATTAATATATTAGTTACTACAATGTCTCTATCTCCTTGCTTAGCTACTATTATGATATGGGTTCAGCCATACAGAGAGTCAGAAGCCTCATATTGCATTGTGAAAAGGATGCAATAAAACACAACTATTTTGAAGCACTGTAAAGTAAGAAGAAGAATCTGAATCAATATATCCGCCCACATGTACATATATAATTATAAAATGTTCATGGAAACAAGGCTGTTAACACACATTGATAGGACAATTTACTTTAATTTAATTTAATGAGAAAACTTTGTTTCTTTTACTTCATCAAAAGTTCAGAGAAAATGTGGATATTTTGCAGAAAGTTTGCTATTTTGGCAAGAATATTGGTGTCAATGTGTAAAGCAAAATTAAAGTGGTTTTAAAGGTCCTTTTTGTTTTCTTTAGAATAACAAACATACCATACTTACTTGCTCTGTGCAATGGTTTTGCATAAAGCAGCCCTAACTTTCCTCTTCTCGGGTCCCCCATCGCTGCATTGATGTGATTGAGCCAATGGTTCCCACTGCTGTGTGTCGTATTGGGGGGTGCTGTGGGGAGAGAAGCACACAGAAGCTTTTATACCTTCATGCATTGAATGCATGAAAGTAAAATACCTTCAGCCTTTACAACCACTTTAACCGCTTTCCCGCTGCCCTACAGCAAAAATACTGCTACAGTGTGGCAGGGCTGTGCACAATCACGTATATATACATGATTTTGCATTTCCGGTTGGGGGCCATTGGTGGCCTCAGCTGTCAATCACCGTGTCCCAGCTGGTGATTCCCCGCCAGCATCCGGCAAGCGCCGAGTATCACTGATGGGGGAGAGACCTGTATGTAAATAATACAGATTTCTCCCCTGTCAGCACCTGCACATTGCAAAGGGCTGACACAGTGAAACAGACACACAGCACACAGTAAAATATCACACAACACACAGTTAACTCTTTAATCGCCCCAGATGTTAACCCCTTCCTGCCCAGAGCCATTAGTACAGTGTCAATGCTTTTTATTAGCACTGATCACTGTGTTAGTGTCACTGGGGATGTCAGTCACAGTTAGTCAGTTCCCCTCAGTGTCAGAATGCCTGCCACAGTCCTGCTATAAGTCGCTGATTGCTGCCATTACTAGTATAGAAAAAGATTCCAGCATATATACATTTAAAGACACTATAACTTTCACGTAAAGCAATTAATTTACACATATTGAGATTTTTTTATCGAAGACGTAGCAGAATAAATTTGACCTAAATTTATGACGAAATTAGATTTTTTAAATTTTTTTACTGGACATGTTTAATAGCAAAAAGTCAAAAATATTGTTTTTTTCTCAGAATTGGAGGTCTTTCTTTTGTTTATAGTGCAAAACATAAAAAACACATAGGCAATCAAATACCACCGACAGAAAGCTTCATTTGTGGGAAAAAAAGGACATAGATTTCCAGTGTTGCATGACTGCTCAATTGTCAGTTAAAGTAATGCAGCGCTGTAACGCAAAAAATGACCTGGTCAGGAAGGGGGGTAAATCCTCTGGAGGGCAAGTGGTTAAGGTGTTTTGTGATGTGTTTAACAGGCTTGCTGAAAGTTGTTTCTCCTTTTTTGTGTATTTTGCCTTTATTTGGCTTTTTCCACAGAAAGATAAATAATGAAATGATGACAAAAATGCAACATAAAAATTTAAAGCAGCAGCACACAAATATTTATGTACTGTCACTTTAAAATGTTTTTTTACACTATAAAATAAACAAAAATGTCACCTAAACAACAAAATGGCAAAGTCATAGGCTAATGTTGCTGAAATCAAACATTTTGTGATTAAATTAATTGTACCAAAATCACTATGCAATGTAAATGCAAGGTAAACCACTAAATACATAGATATATTACATCTAGGGTAGCAGTATTACCTGTCAAAGGATTTCCATTTCTGTTCATCAATCCCAGAGATTTATAAATTTTATTATATAATAACATAATACAGCCCTGTCTGGCAGGGCAGAAAACATATACAGGTCTTGACCCCATCCCCAAACCAGCCTTTGACTGGGCAGTGAAAGAAGAAGCAGCATACCTGATTACTCCTCAGTCCTACCCATGCCACTAGCAGTCTAAGCATTGTTGTTCAAGGATTGTAGGAGGCTGAGACCAAATCAAATTAGGGTATTTGTTCTGCATTTAAAAAAAAAAAATGCATTAGGCATTGTTCTTGCTACATTGGCATGCCACATGTTAACACGTGTTGTTTTAAGGCAGCCCATTGATTTGAATTGGCTGCCTAAGGCACCAAAGAAGGTGCATGCACAATTTATTTGCATCACAATACACCACAACTCATGGTAGTTCATTACTGTGCATTGTGGTGTTTTGCAGTGCAGGTATGCTGGCATGGTGCATTCGGGTACTATTAACAATGCACGTGATTTTCCATGTGACAGTTGCCAATGCACACAATTCTGCAGTTCAGCTGTGTAAACCCAGCTATGATGTATTAATGAATGCTGGGCTGTATTCATTTTTTTCTTTATATCTGCCTAGAGTTCAGCTTTAAATAGATAAACAAGATGCAGTAAATTACAATAAGAAACACAAAGGAGAGAAACCTAAAGCGTATTTCACTTTTGTAGTCAAATTTGAGAAAGGCCAATTATATGTTTGTTATGTGTTTCCATTCACACAACATGCCTAATTTTTAAAAAAATATTTTTTACCTTTTTGTTATTTCTCAGGAGAATGTGTTATGGTTGACTGCAAGATTTTTGGAGCAATGTTAGAGTGAGCCTGTCCCAAGTTTGTCCTCCTTAACATACAATGCAAGAAGCACAGCCTCTAAACCTTTAAGGATGGTCATTATTTTTAAGTGCCATCAACTCGAGTCTGAGTGAATTGATGAATAAGAGCTCTAAAAATAAGTCTTCTTTGTGCTAGTCTTGTGAGATCCTCCGCTGTCATACCGACAGCTGTAGTCAATGTGTCTAACCACTTAGTAGTTGGTCTCCCGCCTGTTTATTTCGATCTTCCCAATCAGTATTTCCTTCTCCAGTGATCTCTCTTTTCTGATAATGTGACCAAAATAGGACAGTTGCCACTTTCTCAGTTGGGCTTCTAGTGACATAGCTGGTTTCATTGCTTCCAAAATCGATCGATTAGTTCTAGGGCTGTCCATATCACACATAAAGTCCTTCTCCAGCACCAAAGCTCAAATGAGTCGATCTTCTTTCTATCCTGTTTCCGTAGTGTCCATTGAGAAAATGAGAACACAGACAAGTCTGATCTTTGTTTTCAGTGTAATTTCAATGCATTAGAAAGCTTCGATGAGAGTCTTCATTGTGTAGCTACCAAGTGCAATTCTGCAGAATATTTAATCACTACTGGTTGCTTCCTTGTTTATGAGAGAGTTTAGGAGATTAAAATGATTTACAACTTCTATTCTGTCCCCTTCGAGCTCAAAATTGTTGTCATTTTCTGTGTTCATGATCTTCGTATTGTTTATATTCAGTTCTAATCCCATGTGATGACTTTTGACTTGAACATTTCTCAGTTGATACAGCATATCTTATTTTCTTCTGGTGATAATCATTGTGTCATCTGCATAGTGCAGGTTGTTTATGTTTTGGCCCCAACTTTAATATCGACAGACTCTTCTTCCAAATTCACTTTTATGAAGATGGCCTCACCATATAGGTTCAACAGATAAGGTGACAAGATACATCCCTGCCTGACACCACGTTTTATTGGGAGCCAGGCAATGTTGCCATATTCAGTTCTCACTGCAGCTTCTTGATTTTTGTAGAGGTTCTTTATTAAATGTATCATGTATTCAGGTATTCCCATGTATGTAAGGCGGTTCGTACATTATACAGATTTCTTGTACAATTTTCCTTTAGATTTAGCAAAATCATATAATATGAGGTCAAGCCTAAACACTTTCAATTTGTATGCAACCAGGCAGGCTGTTGCACTACATAGTTGAAGGTAACTCTAATGGAAATTGTATAATGTATGGCCAGCTTAATCCCTTCTGAGGACAAACTGTGTTCAAATCTAGTTACAATTAATAATGAAGATTTGCCTGCACAGTAATTATGGAAAACATCCCCCCCATAAACAAAGAAAACTACCTAGGAATTTTAATTGCTGGAGTTTCCAGAAAAGAACAGTTTTTAATTTTGTTTTTTAAGGTATGCTATGTGAATATGTGACAAATATAAACTAGGTGTTATCCCAATTTGGCTTCACAAGTTGAAATATACTTTAAAAGATAAGTTTACCTTTTGGACAAAAATAATAATGCACATTTTTTTGCAGGTAAAAAAATGTGCATTTATTATTTTTGCCTACAGGAGCCTGGAAAGCTTTGCACCAGGGATTGCTGGTGCCATGCAGGTCTGCTGCAGACCTGTCAGAATATCTGCTTGCCGTACAGGATGTATGAGCAAGCAGATATACTGACAGGAAGCTTCAATGAACTACTACGGTGCTCCATAGCGCAGTGGTAGTTAATTGAAAACTACAAGCCGACAGCTGCTAAGGCTGTTGGGACTTGGAGTTCATTCCTTCACGGAAGTCCGTGAATTAATGATGTGGCCATGTGAGCGGAGCCCCGCACGGCCGCGCTGTTTTCAAATTTGACAGATAATACGGGGAGACTTTGGGAGAATGGGTGGAACATGTAACATGTTCCCAAAGGTGAACTTATCCTTTAAGTTATCCTCTTAAAGAGGAGTTCCAGTCTTTTTTTAAACTTCAAATATTTCAAATGCCCCTCCAATGTACAGTGCGAAATGGAAATAATTTTTTTTTGTTTGTTTCTAAATACCTTTATTATAATTCTTCTGGCAGCACTTCCTGTCCCGGCCACCTAGGCGATGACGTCATTAGGCGATTCCCATTGACTCCTGGGATATCGGTGTCATCTATCCTAGGAGTCTTTGGGAATCCTAATAATGTAATGTGATTGACAGGTTACCATAGCAACAGGGTGGGTACTTCCGTGACGCCGCCATTGCTATGGCAACCTGCACTAAACACAATGCACCATGCAGTGTCATTACTGCGCAGGCTCGAGATCGGGAGGTGCATGCTGGGTAGCCAGCTGCACCGAATCCCAGAAAAAGACACAAGTGGGCTTCAGATGCCCACATCCTAAATGGCCACCTGCCTGCGTCTGAGAACAGGTACATTTTGAAAGATTTTAAGCTAACCAGCATGAATACTGTTCTAACAGTATTCTAATTTAAATATACAAGTAATAACAATCACAAGGGAATTAAAAAAAAATTATGGGGACTGGAGCTCCGCTTTAACTAGGAATCACCTAGGAAGCAATGAATCAGTTAAAGTTATTGTAGGTGTAGTCTATATTCCAATACATTTAATGATGTACAGAGTAGCCATTTGACTTTGTCGCTTGAGGTCCACTAATTCCTTTATATAACTCTGTAATTCTATCTCTATACTTTGTCCACATGCATTCTAAAGACAATTTGGACTGTAATGAAAAATCTTCTCAATGTTGCAGTTGTAGTCAGTAGGAATTTCAACAGATATTGAATGATGACAACATTTATACTGTTCATCTTTTCATTGCATTTCCGCATAAGTCATTTATTCCTTAGAACAAGATAGCATCAGTTATCTTCTTTCTTAATGGAGGGAGTGACAGGAAATCATAACTCTTTTTCAATAAGTAAACATGTTGCAGATATTTATTGCAAGGTTTCAAAGATGACATTGCTTCATTAAATCCAGCAGATGCCATTAAGCAAAATGGTCAATCTGTCACTATGCAATTGGCTGTAAAATTAAATTGATTTGATAAATGTAAGTGAGATAGTTCTGTTTGCTTTCATCATCAGTTTTAGTACAGGTGAGAAGGTGATGCCACTAATCATAAAGCAATAAAGAGGCAAACAAAAGGCTGGCAAAATATGAATCAGAAGATGTTCTGTCATGCTGAGTCACTTGCAATGCATACATGTATTCATTCATTGCTGCATATTAACTGTTAATATTAATAGATATCAATAGATGTCAATATTAATAGATAAAAAATCTTTAGAATGCAGGTGAAGTGGTTAATAGATTTGATTGAAATATCAGAGGTGAGTTTAGAAATGAAAGCTAAGACCAGCCATAGACAATGTAATATGGTTGCAGGAAAGAAACTTGCTTGATTTCGCCATCAACACAATTAGTGTTGATAGGGGAATCCCTCCTGCAGAGCTATTGTGTCCTTCCAGAGGGGAGGGGGAGCCATCTCTGCCAGGAGAACACAGTGATTATTGCATGAAAAATCAGACAGGCTGATTGCACCCACGTCATACAACAATCAAATTGGGTACAAGCAGCCTACCCATAAATGGTTTGAATCTCAGCCATTCCCTGCTGCACCGGCCAAGATTTGAATCATCTATGGCCAGTTTAAGGCATATATAATTTATGATTAACTGTAACTGTGCTTTTAATGCATTTATATGATAGCCCCCAGGCCCCTACCAGTCTTATATCTACATGTGCGGCAAGATTTTGCTGACCAGATTAAACATTTGCTTGGCAAAATCTGCACTGTCTTTCCTTCTGAGAACAAACTTTTACTCTGGACTAATAATCTGGCTGCATTGGATTACATAGAGTGTACATCCTGACTTCAGCACAGTTGCAGTGGTTGCTGGACAGCGTTCGCCCACATTCATACTTGAGTTTTTCTGCTCATTTCCTATACCTGAATACACCTGACTGCATGCAACATGCAGAATCAGATTTTCTTTTATAATTGTCTCTGTTCACATTTGTATGCTCAGTTGCCCTACACTCTATACCCTACACTCAAAAAAGTATATGAGCTTTTGTTGCAGGTTTTTTTTGCCTCAAAGACTTCCATGGGAGTGCCTGTTAATGTGTGATATGAGCATTTTTGCGGACATTTTTAGGCCTTAAGAATTCTTATTTTCCTCAGAATTGTTCTCTCCCGCTTCCAGGAAACACATGAAGCTTGATATACATGCAAAAATGCTCGTGAAATGCCTGAAATAAGACAATTCAAAATCACCAGGAGAATGCCATGCTCTGCTCAGGTGTAAATGCAGGTTTTGTGGTTCTCTGATTGGCTTTTTCTCATTGCCCCAAATTGCTATTGCTTTTTAATTCCTATCCAGACTTTCAAGTTGTAAATTATGCCTTTGGTATAACTGGAATATTTGTTACATGACCCGCTTTATTATTTTAGTATCTCTGCATTGTTAAACAGATGTTCTCAATTTAAAAGACAACATTGTACATTTACCATAAACTGGCTGATGGAGTTAATGCCTCTATTGGCTGTGTTTTTTTTATTAGTCCTAATGCACAATGCGTGTGAAGAATTTTGACCATAAGATGAATCTGCAGATCAATCATTTAACATGATTTGAAAATAGAGCCATTGTGTTTCGGGAATATAATTAAATCAGTGATGGCTTTTTTTTTTCGGAACAAAAGATATAAGCCTGGAGAGACTATCAAAAGCTCTTCAGACATTTGATTTCATTCTTGTTTTCTTTTTGGCAAAGGCTTTCGGCTTCAGTTTTAAATTCGTTTTGCATACCGTAGCAGTGTGAGTCTTTTCAATTAGGTGACTCTCTATCATTTCTATTATTGCTGAAAAGAGGACTAGTGGCCTGTTAACAAGTGCTAGAGTTCAGGAACTCTTAAACTAGTTTCCTCAGGTCAGAGGTGAAAGTTACTTTTTCCAGTAGAACAAAGGTGTACCCTGATATTTCTACAAATAAAAGAGATCATTTGTAGAGTGTTATAAGAAAATGTTCATGCAGACATCTTTTTAAATAATTGTTTAAGAAGCACCGCAGTGACATTAGAGTTTCAAGACTGGTAAAATAAATTATTCCTACACGTTCCTTTTTGGATCCAAATTCTTTTGTCTAATTGTCTCTCTTGAAGGGTCAGTCCACTCAAAACGGGTATACCATTTCTTGATATACAATGGAGAGTTAAACCACTTGACACTTTCTCATATCTTCCAGGGACTCTACTGGAAAGATATCTGTGTATGAGTTCCTGAAAGGTTTTGTCTCTTCTTTCAGTATTTTAATATTTTAATTTTTATAAATCTGTTTTTTATTGTTTTTTTGTTTTTTTTTGCAAGAAATACCTACTGACATACTCTGAGTGAAACTACCCATGCAGGGGAGGTCACTTGTACATAGAACAACATACAGGATTAACAGCTGAGAACTAGACAGTTGGCTCCTGTTTTAGACCACAACAGACTAGGTTAGGTACCACAGTGTTTCATCCTAGCTAAGATAACGAAACACTTGATAAATGAGAGTGCAAGGACTTGGATCCAACTCTTAGTAACAGCAAGGAACAAACTCATGGGCCCATATTCACCACAGTAGAAGGATCTTCTAGCCAGTGAGCCCACACAGTGTGATTTGTTTTTCCTTTCTGGCCCCATTTTTATAGGGTATTCTGATACAGCTGAAGATTTGAGTTGACTAAACGTTTCCAGAAAGTGATTGAGGGAGGAGTTACTTTTTTCCAATGCATCATGATTGATTTCTTAGCATAATAAAGTAGCAGACCCAATAATGTTCTCTCAGCAAATGTGGAGGGCATGGCCTCCACCAGGCTCAGCAAGTAAATCCTCAGGTCCAGGATGATGTGAGATAGAGTAACCATATTGATAATATCTTCCACCTCTGCCCAAAAACTGAGAGATTTAGGGACAGTTCCAGAAAACATGGGAAAAGTCTCCAAAAAGTTGGTGACACCACCACAAGGTAGAGGACAGGGCTGGGTTCAATTTGTGAAGCCTTGAGGAGTAAGTGTACCCTATGAAAGATTGTAAATTGAACCAGCCTGTCCTTGGCAGGGACTAGCTGCATGAATGGCATATCCCTAATGTTGGACCACTCCTCATGATCCATTTTCGGTATATCCTTTAGGAATTTACTCTGCAGACCAGATGAGATGCTGATATAACGAGGAGTCTGGTTTCTGGAGTTGGTCATTGTGCAACAGGTTTTCCAGTGGAGAACAAACTATTAATAGGTTTTGGTGAGGAAATTAGCTGTGGAAGGAGTGAGACAATCGCATATATCTAAACTAGTAGTATAATGGCAGATTAAATTTTAGACAAAACGCATCAAAGGGCATTAAAATTTCCAACATCAGTAATGTGTCACAAGGTCCTAATTTTGAATTTGGCCCAGCTGTGGGGATCTGGGAGCATATTAAAGTGTCCCAGAGTGTGATTGTTGCACAGTGGGGTAAAAGGGGACAAAGTAGAAGGGTCATGTGATTCTCACTTGAGTCCCACTGACCATGCTTTAAGGGTGGTTTTCATAAGGGGGTCAATGGATAAGGGGCTCTAACATGACAGAAGAATCAAGCACCATTGTGCAGTTACAAGCTGTGTGGCTAGAAAATATTTATAAAAGACCGATATGACCAGGCCACCTTGTAGGGTTGATCTAGATAGTCTGGAAAATTATAACATGGGACATTGAGTTTAAAAAAGGTTTTTGGGATCCAAGTTGGAAAATTTCAAAAAAATGTATATGCCCAGTTAGAGAGAGGGGCAAGTTTCTCCACATCTTAAGCTGTTTGTACAGTTTGTTACCTCTGATTGTACAGGAGCCAGATTCAAGTCCACATAAGATTTAACATTGTGAGATATCACCACACCTAGATAGGTAAACAACTGAACCTACTGCAGCTGCAAGTCCCAGGTCAACAGAGTGACTTATTCCAGTAAACTCTCAGGCCGGAGAACTGTGAGAAGCTCTGTAGGACATTTAGGGCCCCTTGCAGAGATAGTCCAGCATTATTCAAAAACAGCAGGAATTTACACATATAAAATAACCTTTTTCTCCAGCCAGCCAACGCTGAGACCCCTAATGCCAGTAGAGACACGTAGGTCCATAGCTAAGGCAAATAATGCAGGGGAGAGGGGACAACCCTGGCATGTACCTTTATGTACTGTGAATGAAGGGGAATTGTGGACAGTCACAGTGGGCCCACAGCAATTGAAACCATGCAATAAAGTGTAATGGGAAATCCATTCTAGTACCTCCTATAGAAAGGGCCATTCCATGATATCAAAAACTTTTTTGATATCTAAAGAGGCCATCACCCTGGAACCCAGATTAATGTGTTTTAAGTGGACATTCATAAACAATATAGGGATATTTATTGCTGTTGATTTGTGGGGAATACATCCAGATTGGTCCAAATTAATGATGGTGGGCAATAACTGGGTGAGCCATTGAGGAGTTTGGTGAGAATTATGAGATTTCTATTTAGGAGTACATTGGGCCTGTATGATGCACATAGAGATAGGTGTCTGGACTTTTTGTTAACTAAACTAACTCTTTCATAGATTGAGGAAGAGCAACAGCCTCCAAGCATGTAGTGTAGGTAGCAGCTAGAATGGGAGCAAGTATACTGTATCTATATAGGTTTTATAACATCAAACCACTGATGTTACTTTCTCAGCAGAGATGGGTTGCATTAGGAGAACATGATCCAAATTGTATAACGAACCCAATGCCACAGGATCCAAGAGGGCGTGACCACAGAAGGACTGAAATCTGGATAGAAGATAAATAAGTATAACTTAGTATAGTAACTGGAGAATTTGAGCAAAATATTGTCCTGAGTGTGGAATAGGTTACCCATTTCAGACTGCAGCACAGGGATAACAGTAATGGGTTTATAATTTTGAGAGAGCATGGCAAATAGCTTTCCATTCTTGTTTTCCTGTTCAAAAAATTCCTGTTTGTGCTTGTACAACTCTGTCCTATGGGCCTCTGACAGATGGAGCTGAAGATCCTGCCTCATAGACATAAGTAGATCAAAGTTTTCTTTGGAAGGGAGAAAGCATATCAGTCAGCCTGAAGTTTTTCAACATCTTGTAGAGACTAAGTAAGGTACGCCTGATCAGATATCATGGCTTTCTGTATAGATATGTATTGTATTTGTCACATATGCATACCTTGAAGGCAACCCAGACTAAAGCACAGGAAGCAGAGTCCTTGTTAAAGGCCCATTAGTCTTTTATGGCATCCACCATCTGCCGAACAGCTTTTGGCTGGGATTTCCTCTTAAGGCATAGTCTCCAGGAGATAAGTATTAATGAATACAC
This sequence comes from Staurois parvus, assembly GCF_062004578.1. NCBI lineage: Eukaryota > Metazoa > Chordata > Amphibia > Anura > Ranidae > Staurois > Staurois parvus. The sequence continues at coordinate 13,830,870 of NW_028317951.1, read as the reverse complement.
TGTATGTCTACAATTCCAAATACTCATGGCCAGCAGGACATACTGACCATTTGGATTGGTGTGAACTGCCTTGACTGTGCACAGCAAGAATTTGCTAATTAAGGTGGCTATACCCTTATAATATGAGGAGTAGGTGGTGTGGAATGTAGTTTGATCCTAGGACTGTTTTATAGATAAAACCTTGTTACCTATTATGGATTTCTTGTAGAAATCGAATATGTAGGTATGATATTTGATATTGGAATAAAAGGGTTCTTTTGAATTTAGTGTTTGGGCCCTCAATATTCCTGGACATCCAATAGAGAGATTCAAGGTCTCAATCAGCCGTACAATAATAACATACCATAAATGCAGGAGAAGATGCAATGGAGGAGCACATATAAATGTAAAGGTACTGCGGTGAGCACAAGCCAAAAAAAGCAATCTATAACAAAAGAAGGAAAAAAAAATCCTCACACTTCTCATTGAAGTAACTCCCTGCCCTCCTGTTGGGGAATTAAAAAACAGAATCAGCAAGGGGCTTGCACCCAAAACAGTAGGGTGCAAGCCTACAACAGTTTAATCTACTATGGAGGACTGTTCATAGAAAAACACCATTTCTCCCAGAAACATGTGGCTTAAAGTCAGAGGAGTATAGCTGTAATTGTACTGTTACACCAGGCAACTCACATCACTCCATGTTATGAGGACTATGCTGGTGGAGCAATAAAAGGATCTGTAAAGTGGTGCTTAAAGAAGAAGCAAACAGGCTCTGGGCCAGAGAACCATAAACAAAACAAAAATACTTGCAGTTGGGTGGTCTGAGTCAGTGCTCTAGAAAGGATATGTGGCCAACCCAGAGAATTGCATCTGTTAGTGGACATTCAGCCAGGTGGACACAGCAGCCGAGGTATTGAAAATGTGGTTGTTTTGCAAGCCAAAATGCAAAGGCAGCTGGTGTAGGGAAGACTGTATCTGATGCCCTTGTCCCTGAGGAATTTGCAGACCTTTGCTCTACGATGCTGTTGTATTTCTGGGTAGTAGTTGGACAACCAGAATATTTTGAAATTCTTGTTGCCCAGCTCCTCCCAGGTACTAGCAGCAGCTAAGATCATAAAATTTAAAAGGCACTTGCGCTTAGACACCAAACTAACAGAACAAAAAGGCAGTTACCACATTCAATAGGCAAAAAATGACAAATATTTACAGTTAAGTGCAGTGCTATCAGCAGCTTAAAGATCACTATATAAAATTAGATAAAATAGCCTCATTTAGATACTATAGAGGTAAATGAAAAACACAGAAGTTAAAACATAGTCCATATTAAGTCCGCATACATAAGCAGAAGTTTCTGCTTGGAAGAAAGAGCCCAATCCAAAGGAGAAACCTTCACCTTTCACCCAAAGTTAAAACCTCTTACTAGAAGATTTGACCACCCAAAGAACTGTGTCAATTAGTGCAGCAATCTGGCCTGAGGCCATGAGGAGGCTGATAGATATATAACCGAACATCCCTCCTAGTATGGTGGCCAGTGGGGCAGTTCAAGGAACAACTTTCACTCACAACAAAGGAGGATGGAGAGAATTCCGACTTCCCAACACAATGGGGGTAAATTCAAGCCAAATTTTTTTTTTACAGGGGAGGATCAGGCCTAAAAAGATCAATAGAACAAAAAGCAGCACCAGAGGGGGAGGCATGTCCGATCAAAAAAGAAGGCGGGTCTAGTTAATTTGGGCCTCTTTAACCTCAGTAAAGTTAATTTATCTAAAGATGAAAAATATATACTTAACCATGGTTTGAAGTTTGCACCTCCTCGCCCCCTTCATAAATTTGAGACATTTATGGATATACATAAGTATATCAGGAAGCTCAATATAAAGAGATATCTTATCACTAACCCTTCAAGATCAAGGGGGTGTGAGATTAATCAATATAAAAATTCTTCCTTCTCTAATGCCTCCCTCTTCAATCCTCCTGGTAATGCTGAAGTATCAATTTCAATCTTTAAAGATTTAGTATGTAAGGATTTAAAGCATCTTCAATTAAAAAGATAGATTTGAGATTTAAAAAGGTTTGGAGTTCTTACAAAAATGGAATGACATAGTAGTTTGCCCCGCATGGGGGGGCATTTATTCTAGACCAGTGGTTCTTAACCTGGGTTCGATCGAACCCCAGGGGTTCAGTGAGTCAGTCTCGCGGGTTCGGCGGAGGTGAAGACCCACACCCGACTCATATGATTCGTGCAGTAAATATTCATTATTATGTTTTTGTTTTTGTGTGAAAATCATGTTTTAATGGTTTTGTTATTTGTTCTTAACGGTTTTGTTCATTTTGTGCACCTATGTATAAATATATACCTATGTTTTGAATTTTAAAAATCATATTTTATTTTTCCAATTAAGAAGGGTTCGGTGAATGCGCATATGAAACTGGTGGGGTTCAGTACCTCCAACAAGGTTAAGAACCACTGTTCTAGACCGTGAGGCCTATCATAATGAGCTGGATAGATTGCTCTCAGATAGAGATACCTATTCCCTCCTGAGTGGCATCCTCATGACTTAAGTTTAAAAAAGAATGACAGGTTTTGCCCAAAAGATTATTACTAAGAAGCAGAAGTCCTTCCTGATCTAAGTGGCACCTCATGTGCCGGTTATTTATTATTTACCTAGGATACATAAGAGTCTACTTAACCCCCTGGGTAGACTGATTATAGTGGCATTGACTCAGTTACCTCCAGGGTGGGTATATAGACTCTTTCCTGCAACCATTAGTGATTAACACCCCTTCATTCTTAAAGGACACCACTTAATGTATTGAATTCTGTTCTGTGGAAGGACAATTACATTTTGGCCAAGGCTGACGTGGCCTCTCTCTACACTATAATTTCACATCAGCATGGTAGAGAGGCTGTTGATTATTTCCTTCAAGGGGATGTTTCATTGCGGGGCCCACAACGCAAGTTTATTCTCTCTGTTGGACTTTGCGATAGGTCACAACTATTTTTGGTATAGAGATTTCTACTTTTTGCAGGATTGGGGGTGGCCATGGGGGCCAAGTTTGCACCCAGCATGGCCAACCTGTTTATGGCCAAGTGGGAGGAGGACATTATCTATATGGAAGGAAGGCCTGAATTGGTGCTCTTGAAAAGATATATAGATGATGTCCTCCTCCTTTGGGAAGGAGATTTTGATTCTCTCAATCAGTTCACTGACCATTTAAACACTAATAATCAAGGCATGTCTCTTCAGCATCAGGCAAGTAGGAGTGAAATCCATTTCTTAGATCCTAATATTAAGATTCAGAATGGTGAAATTGTGACCTCCACTTTTTTTAAAGAAACCGACTGCAATGGTTTTATAGATGTTGGAAGTTGTCATCATGCTGCCTGGCTCGAGTCTGTTCCAAAGAGCCAATATTATAGATTGAAAAAGAAATTGCACCTACCGTAATGATTTTCTTCAGGAGGTGATTTTTTTAAAACAGCATTTTCTTGATAGGGGGTATAGATCTGATGCTTTAGATAAGGCTATCCTGCAGGAAGATATGTTAAAGCCCAAACAGACTGCTGAGGCTGATTCTTCCTTCAATTACACTTTTTTCACCACTTATTGAACCCAACATTATGCTGTAAGAAGTATTCTTCATGAGCATTGGAATGTGTTAACAACTGATAAAATTTTGGGCCCCCTGTTACCAGAGGCTCCACCTGTTGTTTTTAGGGGTGTTCCTCCTCTTAGATTAAGTGTGGCCCCAAATCTTTTAGATCCCCCTAAGAAACTGATGTTTTTTCAAGGGATAAGTGGATATTATCCTTGTGCAAAAATTCAAGGCTTGGAATATTAATGTTCATATGCATAAGAAATGTACTACCTTTCAATCAGGATGCACACTTAGGACTTACAACATCGGGCAATTTATCACATGTACCACAAAGAATGTGGTCTATTTGATTCAGTTCTCATGCAGTCTACAATATGCGGGCCGCACGGTGTGCTGAGCACATTAGGAACATATGCAAAGGGTTCCCTAATCATAGCGTGTCTAAACATTATGTGCTACATCACAATAAAAATCCGGAGGGTACTTTGTTTCTTGCCATTGATAAGTTTACTGCTAATTGGAGGGAGAATCATATGAGGTGAGAAATTTCCAAATTAGAAACATTGTGGATATGTTATCTTAAGATCTATGCCCCACACAGTCTTAACATTGAGTGGGACGTGAATGCTTTTATCAATAATAGTTGGTTTTTTTTTTTCATTTCATTAGTTTTTGACTTTACTAATTATTATTACTTTATTTGTTTGCTATTTTATAATATAAATTGTGAATATATATTTTGCTTTATGTGTATATTTATGAACCTTGTCTTTTGTGTGGATTTTATAATGAACCACAAGTTGGCACTGTCCCCAGTTACCATTATTATTTTCAGGATAGCATATATTACTTTTTATCTTTTATTTTGTGGATTGCATAAGACCAATACCTTTTTTTCACTATGATTTTTGGCCATTTTTATAGTTTTTATAATTGTTAACCTGGTTGGTGTATGACCATGGGTGTATTTCCATTGTTTGGAGCGCAGCAAACAGTTTTGGTCCATGAAGGCCCAGGTATAACAATCCCACTTCCTGCTTGTGGTTGCAGTTCTGGCATTTGGAGCGCATCCTAAATGAGGGAGAGTGCTTTTCCGAGTTCTGTATATAGTGCATGATGCAGCATGCTGGCCACGCCCCTGACAACATCTTCCTGATGATGAAACGTGTATGGTGGAGTCACGCCAGGTGATGTAATCGCATTCCGTATGGACAGCGCCATTTTGTTGATTTGAAACAATACAATTAATATGTTGGTTTGCATTGATGTTTGTGTAAGTGCAACTTTATAAAGAAATATTGTTGTTTAGCTATTTACTACACTATGAGTCGGCATCTCTGCTCTATATGGTGTTTGTTGCTGGATGGGATTTTTGCCATTTAAAGATCCTATTATCTGGAGAAGTGTCTGACAAGTTGCTAGAAGGAGTCCAAACTCAGGAGTTTATGTCACACCATTTGGGCCAGATTGCTGCGCTATTTGACCAGTCCTTTGGGCGGTCAAATCTTCTGGTAAGAGGCTTTAACATTGGGTGAAAGGTGAAGCACCAACTTCTGCTTATGTATGCGAACTTAATATGGACTATGTTGTTAGCTGTGTGTTTTTAGAATCGTTTTTACTTCTATCTAAATTAGGCTATTTTATCTGATTGCATATAGTAATCTTTAAGTTGCTGTTAGCGCTACACTTAACTGTTAATATTTGTCATTTATAGCTAAGATCATATCCCATTCCCAGAAATTCAGCAGGCAAATGAAAAAAGGATCGGTGGGGCACCAGGGATTGGAGGTGTTGAGGGCACAGAGTGCACTGTTTGTACCACAAATTTTGGTGGGAGGTCCTGTAGGCCAAATAGGGTAGTAAGGTTTCAGCAAGTTCAGCAGGTTTTTGACCTTCCAACCCCTTCCAGAATGCCCAGCACATAGATGTTGTTGTGACCGAGAGGGAGTTTATCTTTCCTGTCAGAGCCTCTCTCCAAGTGGTGATGGCCACCAGGATGTCAGCGGTGGAGGGATTGCCCATCTCATCCATGTCCATCTTTGAGGTTGCTGCATTGCAATTACATAATTGAGATGTCCCCACAATGGCTGCTTCTGGAGGAGCACAGGATGAAGCTGCTGGTGTTTTGGTGGGCTTAGGCTTACTAGGAGACATCATTAATGTACCGAGGTGGATGTAGTCCATGGCACCGATAAGAGGGCACAATATAGGAGAATAATATGATGAAGGCAGGAGCAGAGCTTGGGCACCATATGTCCTCCCGCTATCACATCCCAGCCACGTCACCTGGATTTTTAATGTACAGTATTTCTTTTATCATTTGAGAAAAGGACAGGAGGAGCTGTTACACAAAAAGGGTGGGAACGCTGAAGGCTCCCAGGTGGACAGGAAAAGAGTTGGAATCTATGGCAAGAAGATCACACCTTTGGAGCATGTGAAAAGGCTGTCTCAGTCCACCAAGCTCAACCTATAGCTTAGGATGCATGCACACTTTAAAGCGGTCCCAGGCATAAGTTCATTTAAGTATACCATGCCCTGGACCACTTGGAAGAGCTGGTTTACTTCTGGTCCAGTATGGTTTGATTCAGTGTGAGTGAAAGCCATGCCCTGGCCCCCCTCTCCATGGAGGACTGTGTACTGAAGCAGGGATCTCTGATCTGGTTAGCAGTTGAGTGTGCTTGGGAACACTTCCCTGTAGACCAGTGTAAGCGCAGACCAGCAGGGGAGTGGAGAGGTGGAAGAAGAAACCTCTGGCATGGTTCAGTTTAACTGTTCGCAGTGTGAGTGCACCCTCAATCATCACTGTTGGAGTGACCGTTACAGTCACAATGGCTTGATCACATTGTCTTCCAGACACAACAGAAAGTAAAAGAAAATCTGCAAAATTAGGGGAAAGCCCTTGTTATACAATTGTCTATGTAACTAGTGTCCCCATTTGAAGATTTTCTCTCTATTCTTGCACCAGTAACAACTATAACATTTTTGATTTCTCATTACTTCCTTTTCCTGTGACAATGGTCAGCAGAATAAATAAGGATAACAACCCAACAGAAAGTCTAACTTTTAATCTAAAGCTAAAAAAAGAGTTTTGGACTCTGATACACTTCATACACATATTTGTTTTCAACGAGTGATACAATTTTTTGAAAAACCCTATTAGAATTTTTAGACATGATTGTGGATGGCCATAAACATACAGATCTCTAGCAATAATTTGAGATTGAACCGGCTATCTTTACTCCAGTTACCTCATGCCAAGATTCATAGCAATTTTCTTTCAGACTTACCTTGCACATAGACAGCAAGAAAGGCTTGTTTATATGCCATCTGTAAAAAAAATTTGTCCGCAGAGAAATTTTTCAATATGTTGATTTATCTTCACATGAGAAAATAGGTATGATTTACTAAAGGAAAACAAGCTGTTAACTTTGCAAGGGAAGTTGTAGTTTGCGAGGGAAGCTGAGTGAATGTGCTAATATACCAAATCATGTGTCAGGAAAATAAAATGAAACAGCATTTTTGCTGGCACGTGATTAGATGATGGAGGTTAGCAGAATTTCACCTCATTCAATAAGCTCTAGGGCAAATTCCCTTGCAAAGGGTAACTTCCCTTGCAAAGTGTACAGCCATTTGTCTTTAGTAAATCAACCCCAGTATGTGTTAACTCATGGAAGCAGTGATTGTTTGCTTCCACCGAAAACTGTAGAAACACAAGTGAAGCCTAAACTGGTCTTGTCACTTGCTTTTTTTGAGCCTTGTAAAGCATTACTTTAACGTAAATTAACTATTTTAAATCAGAATTTATTTCCATTTTCACGTGTATAGTAGTAAACAGAACAATCCCCTCTATAGCCTGGTATGTACAATCAGCCAAGTCACAGTAACCTAAAACAATTGCTTGATATAGTACAAGCTGAACTCTAGGAAAAAACATATTTTGACAATTATTTTGTAAAAATACAATACTTCTAATGACTGTTGTCCTATATCTAACTGCTGCCACAAGGTAATTTTCAATTTGCAAGGGAATTTTCCATTTGCTTAAAGTGGAACGTCACTCTTTCAATACATTTTGACTATTTTTATTGATTATGCTACTATCATTAGTAAACAGATAGGAAGGTATATTGTATTTACTTTTTAAAACATGTTACATTTCTTCAGTTACTTCCTGGTTTCCAGGCTTAGGCAAATTATGTCAAACATCCCAGGAGTCTTCAGGAGGGGAGGAAGGTTTCTCACCTAAGCACACCTGCCTGCTTGCATGCCTGATCTAAAGGCATATGAATTCCAGGAAGTAAATGCTACATGAATCATCTGATCCACTAAAAATTGCCATGATCAGGAATGCTAGGAGGTGTTTTTTCAGTGATTTATCAGCAAAATAAAGCACGAAGACATGGTGTGATGGCTGAGTTTGATTTGCATATTAAAAATGAATAAATAGCATTTTGGTTTGTGGTGCTCAGATGTAGAGTAATTGCACTTTAATGCATGAGGTGAAGCTCTGCTGACTTTCATCATTCCATCATGAGCAAGCAAAATACTGTTTTTTTTTCCTTTGCATATTATATGTTATTGTTTGAAAATTGATTTTTAGCATATTCAATATGGTAAAGGAAAATGTGCTTGCAAGTGAAAATTCCCTTGCAGAGGGCTATTTGCCTTTAGTAAGTCAGCCCCGCGGTGTTTCAAGTTTGTTTGCATTAACTATTTTGAATAAAATACAATAATATAAAACTTAGTTCAGATTTAATCAGGAAAAATTGCAAGCCGCACTAAACCAGAAAACCAACAATTGCTAAATATATATATATATATATAAAATATATGATATATGAAGTTTCTTTTTATCAAAAACTCTACCTACTAGTAATTTATTATTTTATATTAATTTCAATTCTGCTTTAAAAATGTAAACGGTATAGTAAGGCTGTATGTTTAATATAGAGTGTTGAATAGTAAGTTGTGTATTGCAAAACTATGCATCTAAATTCCTAGCATTCTAGTACTATTCCCTACTTATTGGTCAGCAGGTGGCATACTCAGCAGTGAAAATGAAAAAGCTGGATTCAGTAAAAGGCTCACATAATTTTATTCTTTTTCAATAATACACTGCGGGTGAGATGATTTGCAGAGATTAATATATATACATTGTGGTCTCTAAGAATAAAAAATCAATTAGGTTCTATTAAATAAGGGATATGTTACATTGTATTATACAGTATCCTATAAACAAATTGTATCATGAATCATTTGCACTTAATCTAATTGAAATAAAGGTGCATGGTCAGTGTACTCAGAAAGGTCAAAGTAGTATTTTATATCGGAGTCCTTTAACCTCTTTGTACATGAATCTGTCCTCCCTTCCCCCTTGTACCTGGGATCACAGTATATCAAGGATACCCCATTCATTAAATTACACTGTAAGTCACAGACTCTGTAAATGTCCTCATTATTGCTGATAACTTCATTACTTTTTCTGTTTTATCCAGTTAGTGTTTATTGAATCAAAATATAAAATATTGACTATTGTAGGTATCCTGCTGAGGAAATTCAGCAGAAAAATATGTTATATGAATTACAACTAATGTTTGAATCCAGATGCACATTGTTAACAAATGAAATAACCATTTAAATGTTTGTTTCATTTCAAGAAGTAGGAGCTTGCATGTGACATAACATGCATACAAAGTAATACAACAAAGAATACACACAGATCTACATATGTATTCCTAGCAAATATGTGCACATTTCCCTGGAATTTATTTTTACTGTGTATCACAAGCTATTAAATTTTGAATAGAGTATGGACGAGTTAAACCCAATGTTAGTTTTTTTACCAGGTGTGGCTCATTAGATTTCTCTTCATTTCCTGTCCTGTAGGCTCAACTAGAAATGTAAGGGAAAATCCTTCTTACATATTGTTTACTAACAACTGGTCACAGTGGTCATCAACAAAAGTCTCTACTGGAAGATTTCCCATTTATCTGTTTTCCTGTTTTGATGTAAACTTAAAATGTTAGATTTACCCTCTGTTTCCCAGGCACAGTACAATTAATCCCCCTAACAGGGAGGCAGAGAGCAATATCAACCTGTTAGTGGTTCTAACACCTTGCCAATTTGAAACAAAATGTTTTTTTTTTCAGTAGTTTTACTTTAACCTTCAGAATAGGTGCCCCCACAAAGTACCATCCCTCAAAAAGTACCAAGGACAACTATGTGCAAACAGGATGGACATATGGCTGTGACTTTTGACTGGTTATGTAGATATATGGTGTTTGTCTATATAAAGTCTTAAATTGTGCTGAGAAATGTTTTTGGCAAGGCATATTAAGGGTACCCATGTACTTGCATTAAATTGCTGATATGAATTATATCAGGACACAATAATAAGATGCATGACTGGAGTAGCTGAAAATGTTCCGTATTTATCATCAGGCTAGAACAGTGTAACTAGTTCTGGACCAGAAAAATCCATTTTCTCACTGACATGTTCTTGTGTGGGGCCACTGAGAAAAGACATTTTTTAATTTCTTAAAAAAAAGATTGTTATCACCATCTTGTTAAAGAAAACCTGCACTAAAAGAAAGTCAAGACTGACATGACTGTCCTCCTTCTATAAATACCGGTTGCTGGCTGTCACTGATGCCAATACTTTCTGAGTCACTGACCTGGAGCAAGCATGCAGATCAGAGAAGTCAGAGTGACGTCAGAACTCCTGATCTGCACACGTATTCCAGGTCAGTGCCTCAGAAAGTAATAAAGCCATTGGATCAACACCTCAACCAGGCAACTTTGATTTCAGAAGAAGAGGTCAGTCTTAACTTTCTACAGGCTTCCTTTGATAGAGCTACTGAATAAAAATGACCAGCACCTGCTTTATTGTATATGGATATATTTCTCAGAAGCAAAGTTGTTTTACCATTTGATTGACATTTCCAAAATATCCAATATTCTTCTTCTCTACATGAAGTATGACTATCCTAATACTTTATTGGCCTAGGCTGGCTGTTGAAGTGATTAGGACTCTAGGTACGGTAAAAAAAAGTCAATTTGACTTAGTTCTTCACTACTTTTAACTGTATTTGCTGAAGTCATTAAAACTCTCGATCACTGCCAAAAAGTTCATCTGGGGTTATGAAAAGTGACTAAAGTGAATCATTTGCTTTCTTTTTTTTTCTGTTGGGAAAGGTGTTGACAATGTGATGACATCTTTCAGAAGAACATGTTAAAGCATCTGGCTGTTTTCCTAGCTCTTGCATCAAGATATCTTAGATAGAACATCACTGAAATAATCATTGTCTACTGCATGACATACTGCATAAGTGGAAACGTATATCCATGTTAGGATGATAGCAGTAATTGATTAAATGATACATGCAAAATGGGGTACTTTTGTACCCATAAAATCCAACTACAACCAAACTTGTTTTTGACTGTGTAGCCACCAATGACTTGAATTGTCCGAGGTTCTCACATGCCAGATAATCCAATTTTAGAATGTATTTGCAATAGTTTTTGCCCCCACCTCCTCCCACATATGCTCAATATAGATGTTATCCTGTAGCAACCGATTATTAAGTTATTTCACATAATGGAAAACCCATTATGGCAGGAAGACATCATCCTCGTTTGACTGTTTGATAGCCACAGTTGGGTGGATCTTGGAATTTCAGTGGAGATATTTTGCCACAGAAAAATGAAATATCAAATACTACTTATACAAAAAGTGGAGCTACTTAGTAATCAGCAGTTTTTAGTCATGTACAATTTCACTATATACATCCATAATTCTAACTAAACTTGGCATTTTTTTTATTTTTAATGGTCTTAACTTTGTGCTATGTGAGAACTTCCTGATTCTTTAAAAGAGCTAACCATTTAATGTGGAAAAGGTGTAATCCTTAATTATCATTTTAGATCTTTGCCAATTTTGCTAAATCCTACACTATCAGTATAAAGTAGCTAATTCATAAAAAACTGGTTAAAATCAGAAGCAAATAGAGTCATTAATCACAGAAATCAAACAGAATTCTTTAGTTCTTCAGTAACTTGAAAGGTAAAGCCGGATTGGATGCTATTGAATGCTGTTGGCAGCAGCTCCACTTTTGTTCCCCCTTTCTCCAGTTTTTATGGATCAGACGGTATTGCTAATGATGCTCATTTCATTTATATTGTAAGTGAAAGCTGGATACTGTACAGTTGACCTTGCAATCCTTGGTCGCCGAGTCTAGGATAATCACTAAATTGCTTGTGATTGTAGTGTTAACCACAACATATGACAATGCTGGAGATGAAAACTAAACTGAACTAAACTAAAGTGATAAACATTATAGAACAACAAATTATTTATGTAAACCTAATCACTGCAATCTTATATAAGATTTAACATATTATTGTACTATCAGAATTAATGTTCAACATTTTTAAATCTAAAGCTGCTAATAAAATTATGCAAGGTAATCCTGCCATGAAAATGCTTTTTCAGGCATTCCATCTTATAATTTTTGTTCCCATTTCCGATTGTTTTCCTGTGTTGTAACCTTGTCCCATGTACTTCCAATAGAGACTAAAAGTGACTGTTCTAACATGTTTCAACATTATGCAGGAATCATCTACTGTAAAAAACATAAGGAACTCCATCATAAAAAATATAATTTAGTAAAGTTTTGTGTCTACTTTATAGGGTAAGGAAGCTTTCAAATAACGTTTCCCTACCCTTTTCACATCACTCCCTCGTCATGTAAACTACCTGCTTCCCCCTCAGCTACATACATGCCTAGTTATGGTACCATGTCCAGCTACATCCTGCCTCAAGGTTTACTTCCAGACAGTCAGGTCTCTTTTTCCTGCTACCTGAGCCTCATTAAGATGATGTGAGAAAACCCCGCAGCTGCTGGGTAAGGAAGCAAGAAAATACAACTAAAGGCAAAATGTTCTGTTTAGCTTTGGATAGAGTGGAGATTGATTAGAACACCTGTCAATTTTTATTGCTGTCCATGCCCCTCATTAGCTAGATATATCCTCTCTAAGTGTACTGTTTACCATTATCATTGAAAGTGAAAGTAAAATAAAATCCCAAATTTTATATTGCACCCAGAAAAATATTAAAGGGTAAATCTTCCAATAGGGACACTAGTTATGGTGAGCTGGGGGTCCCCCAGGGACTTCCTTAATTTTCAGGGATTTCCTCTCACTTCCTGTTTTGGCTATGGGACAGGAAGTGAAGGGAACTCTCCCAAATGGGATGCTGTAATGCCTATGAAATGTGTTGGCCTTGGACCATTTGTTTCTTGGGGAACTTTTACAATAAAGCATTGTTGCCCAGATGCCAGGAGCATGAGAAATGATATTGATATAATTTCTCTAGGCTAAAGGAACAGTCACAAGACATTAAACTGCTTAAAGCAGATAAGAAGTGTTTGTGGGATTGAACGTGTTTGTGACATCTAGAAATGTTACATTAGACTGCTTAAATTAGATAAGAACTTGTTTGTGCATTTAAAGATGTCTACTTGTTTGAGAAGTTAGAAATCTTTAAGTTTAGGGTAGAAAAGAGGCTGATTTGAAACAAAAGTGTGATATGGCGAGATAACATTGTTTGTTCAGTGTAGTGGCTGGGCGTGACTCTGTTATCCTTACGGAACCTTTCTGCTAGCTCCTCCTAGAGTGGGTGGTGCCCGCCAACTTCAAGAAAGCTGCCAGAAACAGAGCTTAAAACGGAGAGCTTGAACACAGTCAATGTGGGGGCCTTCCTATGTGAAAGGGGACCCTCTGATGCTGGGACTCTTGCCAAGGCTATATGGGCTCGTCGATTGGTCGCGTTTAAGGCTTCTCCGCAACCCTCTGTGCATGCTGTGACACTGTCAAAAGATGTGTCTATTTCATGCTGTAATACTCACATTATTATTGGTGTGTGTTATTATGCAGATTGTGATGACTATAAGATATATCCTCCTGTGTGTCATGTGATAATAAAAGTGGAGGGTTTGACAGTGCAAGAATACTGCAGTTGGATTCTGTTATTTCTTGGAGTGCCGAGTGAATGCTATGATATGCCAGTTTAAAAGGTTTCTCACATGCTTAGAATAATGGTGTAAATGCTGGTTAAACATACCTGTGTGTGACTACCTGTGTATTGTGTGTATATGACTTGCTTTTGGTTATTGTGTCCAACATTGCATTACAGATGCAGATGACAAAAAATAAATAGGAATTATCACCTTCCCTTACTCTATCCAAAAAGAAAAAAAAAAGTTTTTTTTAGTTTCCACTAACTCAGGAGTGAAGCTTGCCTGTTAACTGCTTTTGTAACATATAATTGCTATTGAGCAAATATAAATGCAGTCCACAGTATATATAGACGAATAGATGTGTTCTTAAAAGACACACATGCTTCTGTGCTGGTGCAAAGTGGTAGGTGACAATCCTTAAACGGCTAGCATGCCTGCTCACCTTCCCCCTGCGACCCACAGGGGCCAAAAAGCCTGTCGGGTCACACCTTGACCCTATGCGTTATCTCCAGATGAAACACTCTCCACTCTCCAGTAATCTCTCCTTCACCATCTGTTATTCCCCCTGAATAGGTACCGCTGCACGTGTATTCACAATGCTCATAAGATGGTGGTAGTCATGGAACAGAAGCACAAAGATCCTCCATAGTGTAACACTGTATATCAGCTTTATTTCTTAAAAAACGCCAAGTCACAACTCACTTTTCAGCAGATAAAACAACGCATGTGACACCTCTCCTGGGTGTACTGAGGCACTCTGGTGTAGCAAGATGGCGCCAACCCGGAAGTGCGTCACCGCGTCACTACGTCACATCTACGCGTTACGCCACGCCCCTCGTAGCTTCCTGACGAAGCTACGAGGGGCGTGGCGTAACGCGTAGATGTGACGTAGTGACGCGGTGACGCACTTCCGGGTTGGCGCCATCTTGCTACACCAGAGTGCCTCAGTACACCCAGGAGAGGTGTCACATGCGTTGTTTTATCTGCTGAAAAGTGAGTTGTGACTTGGCGTTTTTTAAGAAATAAAGCTGATATACAGTGTTACACTATGGAGGATCTTTGTGCTTCTGTTCCATGACTACCACCATCTTATGAGCATTGTGAATACACGTGCAGCGGTACCTATTCAGGGGGAATAACAGATGGTGAAGGAGAGATTACTGGAGAGTGGAGAGTGTTTCATCTGGAGATAACGCATAGGGTCAAGGTGTGACCCGACAGGCTTTTTGGCCCCTGTGGGTCGCAGGGGGAAGGTGAGCAGGCATGCTAGCCGTTTAAGGATTGTCACCTACCACTTTGCACCAGCACAGAAGCATGTGTGTCTTTTAAGAACACATCTATTCGTCTATATATACTGTGGACTGCATTTATATTTGCTCAATAGCAATTATATGTTACAAAAGCAATTACTGTGTGCCGTGTTCTGTGCGGGCTGTATAACACCGAATTCACTTTTTTCCTCACGGTTTAATATTCACTTCATTGTTAATTATATCAGCGCTGCATCACTATTGATTGTTTATATTCTTATATGTCCATTTAAAAGGTGAGGATTGGATGTTGGCAGCTGTTGTTCTTCTATATATTGTTAGACTTAGCAGCGCAGGTGGACCTATTACTCATTGCCTGTTAACTGTTTCTAATTTTTATTTTGACATTAATCTAATAAAGCTATGATGTGCTTTTTTTAATCCCTGTGGTTGTCTGAATAGTACTGTATATTAAAGTGTAAGGTAGGGTGAAGGGCCATGTGGTTAAGGGGCCTCTTCTCCTTTTGTATTACATTTCTGTACTGATTTTTGTCTGCTTTATTTTATTTGCAACCCTTTAGTAATTTAAATTGAAGTGCAATTTAAGTTGATCATTATAAGTAAAGAATAATACAGTTATAATTTGTAGCCTGGTCCCAAAAATAATAAAAACACTTCTGAAGTTGGCAAATATATATATATATATATATATATATATATATTTGTGTGTTTGTATATTTGCAAGCTTTTGGTAACTTTTCTTAGTCAAGATGACTTCTGTCTTCCTCTGTAAAGAAGCAAAGAGAGAGCGAAGTATTCACATTTCTTTGTAGGCCAGTTTTTTTTAATGCTTTAAGAGATTAACAGTGAGCATGAATGAGGGCCTGAGGATTAGGCAACCAAAAGCCCAGGCTGTCATCCACCTTGTTTGCAGATTTTCCATTTTTCAGCCTTGCCAGGCCCGGCATAGAAAGCAAGGAAAGATAATAAGTAGCAGGGTCCCACAAGTGTTTAGTGATTCAAAAAATTCAGATGACATGTCAAAGCTGACAGGATGATGGAGCATTTGGTGGCAGCAGTTACTTTTTGTCTCATGTTAAGCTCTTATATTGAGTGAATGCAGATGTTATCTCAGTGTCCCAGACAGACACCCTCAGTGAAATGTGACTAGCTGTCAGCAGAGTTACACAAAGTTGATTATGTTTAAATAACCCTTTTGTAGAGATATGTTTTTATATATGGTTTTAAATCTGTCTAAATGTAGAAAAATAGAGGACTGTGCAAATTTCTCCTTGGGGATCTTCAATATTAGAGAAAGTTATATTTTCCAAATATGACTTAAATATTTAAAAATGACAGGGTAGCAGTAAAACATATTTTATGCATAGTCAAATACAAAAAATTGCAGCGCTTGAGTGTATAATACAGGGAATTAACATGAATAGCAGATTTAAACATTCATATTTCGACATGCACCAGATCCCACACTCTTAAATTGTTGTAAACAGTAATCAGATAAGTAATGAAGATCTATCTGACTAATCAAGGTGCCTATAGTGATGGGGATGTTAAAGTCATAAGTTCTGTGATGTATCCAAACAAATCCGTGACTTCCGTGATAGGGGAATAACTGTATAATGCACTAACCAGATAGCGCAAGTAAATGCGCATTGGAGTATAATGACCTACTCCTGGTCACAGCCAGATGGTCCTCAGCGTGAAGCCCTCAGGAACACCAGTGCACCACTCTTGCCGTCTCCTACCACCAGGGGGAGTGCGCCTCTTTACAGTAACACGAAATCACTTTATATCCTCTATCGCCAGGATTGGTGTGCTTTCATATCAGGAGATCATCTCAGGGGCTCAGCAATAAGACCCAAAAGAAAGAAATCTTGATAGTGTAGTATTTTTATTCAAAGGTAAAAAGTAAGTAATACACTTACATGGTAATGTCCAACAAAAGCTGATGCATAGAATCCAAAAAGATGGCCGACAGTCAGATGCATGAAACTTTGATAATGTGCCATTGCCACGAAACACGTTAGGGATAAGGACACCTCTCATACCATTGATCATCCACTTGTTTCATGCATCTGACTGTCGGCCATCTTTTTGGATTCTATGCATCAGCTTTTGTTGGACATTACCATGTAAGTGTATTACTTACTTTTTACCTTTGAATAAAAATACTACACTATCAAGATTTCTTTCTTTTGGGTCTTATTGCTGAGCCCCTGAGATGATCTCCTGATATGAAAGCACACCAATCCTGGCGATAGAGGATATAAAGTGATTTCGTGTTACTGTAAAGAGGCGCACTCCCCCTGGTGGTAGGAGACGGCAAGAGTGCTGCACTGGTGTTCCTGAGGGCTTCACGCTGAGGACCATCTGGCTGTGACCAGGAGTAGGTCATTATACTCCAATGCGCATTTACTTGCGCTATCTGGTTAGTGCATTATACAGTTATTCCCCTATACGGAAGTCACGGATTTGTTTGGATACATCACAGAACTTATGACTTTAACATCCCCATCACTATAGGCACCTTGATTAGTCGGATAGATCTTCATTACTTATCTGATTACTGTTTACAACAATTTAAGAGTGTGGGATCTGGTGCATGTCGAAATATGAATGTTTAAATCTGCTATTCATGTTAAATCCCTGTATTATACACTCAAGCGCTGCAATTTTTTGTATTTGACTTTTGATGAAGGGGGTATACGAGGTTTACCTTTATGCTAGCAGCTTGAATCCTGTCATATCCAGCGCTCTTTCCTCTCTTCATATATTTTATGCATAGTTTGATATTTAGAAGTAATGTATGAATGTATATTACATTTCCTAAACTGCATATTGCTGATAGAATTCTGCTTGTGTTCTTTTCTTTAATTTTTACCTTTAGCTTTGTTGAGCATTTTTCTAGAATGTGTCATGATCATGGGATGCATAGGTGTATCTATACCCAAAATCTTTTTTGTGTATTGGTTAGAACCCCTGTTGGGTTTAACTACTATCAGGGGGTCCATTAGAGAGATTTATCCTTACTTTCTGTCCTGAAAACAACCTTCTTACCAGACAGGAAGTGAAGGAATCTCTCCAACAGAGCCTCCAACTGCTTTAAAACCTGACAGGAGTAAAATCCTTCCTATCCAGAAAAAAAAGTATAAAGAGGTAGTAAACTTGTTTTATTTTTTATTTTATCTACAGGTAAGCTTATACTAAAGCTTACCTGTAGGTAAGATGAATATCTCCTAAACTTGCACTGTTTAGGAGATATTCTCTCATTTCTAAAGCCGGTGCATGCACTCTAAAGGAATGGCATACCCGTGCCGTTCCTTGCTGTTCCTTTAGAGCTGTGTGCCTTGGCAAGGGACTCCCGCGTGCATGTGTGGTAGAGACATCATTGCGGCCTGGCCTGTCAGAT
The DNA here is from genome assembly GCF_062004578.1 of Staurois parvus. NCBI lineage: Eukaryota > Metazoa > Chordata > Amphibia > Anura > Ranidae > Staurois > Staurois parvus. The sequence continues at coordinate 13,812,598 of NW_028317951.1, read as the reverse complement.
GGCCGAACCCAGAAAGAAGACCGGGTGAAGATGGAAGCCTTTGCAGCAGTGACAGGGCGCCACTGGAGGGCTATGTTTTAAGTTAAGTTTTACATATTGTGCTAGTATGTGATGCATACTTGCACATTATGACATTACTTTGCAGGTGACTTTTTTTTTCTTTCCTGCGGTTTACTACCACTTTAACCCTAGGTTCACATTTGTGCAGGTGGTGCCTCTGTGGATCCTCATGAAAATCTGTGCAGCCGCACCACCTGCACAGAGAAATGCGGACCCGCGGGCAGGTGCCATTAGTTCTAATGGCACGCCACCCACACTGGAAAATGCAACCGTACCGGGAACCGAGGTTCCCGTGCGGGCTGTGTTTTCCAAAGAAGGGCAGGGACTTCTTCCCTGCGTGTCACGGGCATGGGAGTCCATTCAAATGAATGGGCTCTCGTGCTCGTGCAAAACGCGGCCCGCATGGGCGCATATATGTGGACCGGGGGCAAGTTTACATTGCAAAACACAAAAAAAAAAAAATATAGCCATGCACAGTATAAAAGTTTGGTTGATTCCACACAATTTACTATCTATTATTGGTTGACGTGCCAGTCGTAAACAATGTTGTTAATTGAATCCAATAGGATGGGCATCATATTGCATGGTCATTGATACCATTAGCTGTAATGGTCAGTCTAAATATTAAAGCTGAGCTACAAACAAACAGTTCAATTCACAGATATCACAGGAGCTGTATTACCTGACAAACTATTTGTATTTCTGCATACCCAGTCCTAAAATTCACTCAGCTTTGCCACACTGCAAAGCCCTGTCAGGAGACCTGATACCTGATTTTTCTGCACTGCAGGTAAGTGACACACAGGTCTTGTCTTTCCATCAGCCTGTGACTGGACAGTGAAGGAGAAACAGCAGACCGATAATCAAGATATGAAGTGCTCATCTCTATGACACTCAACTCTCTCCTTCTATCACCATATCTCTTGTAGCACATGAGCGCTTTAGCACAATTTATGGGCTCCTTGTGCTGTTTCTCCATTTTCGAGTCAACATGCTTATGTACAGTGGATTGCTAGACACTGATGCCCAGTGAAATGCATGTTCTTTATTAGTCTATATCTGCCTGGAGTTCATATTTCAATATGAGCAGAGGTATTTAATGTTTCTTAAACTGAAACTTTCTGCTCTTCCTGCAACTGACAACTGCCTTCTGTTGCCCCTGGTAACCACTGCTTCCACTGCTCTCTCAATCGTTAAGCTACTTTGCATGCCTGAAATGATCTGCTTTGTTAGATTTTTTCTGTTTTCTTTTTGTAAGTATTGGGTATACTTGCCTGTATGAAGTGACCTTAGCTGAGATCAAACACCTTGCCTTATCTTGTGTCCATCCTGCTTGCAATTTGTTAAGGGTAGAACACATCCCCCATGTGTCATTTATTAGCTCTTAATTGAATGATTGCCTAACCTCCCCCCTGTCCATCCAAGTATAAATTCAGTACAGTCCGGGGGACGGCTGGAGAGCGGGACAGGCTGGCACTCCTTGCACAAAGTACGCATTACGGCGCTAAGTACGTGGCACTTTAAACACGGCACTTTACCTAGAGCAAGTAAAAACAATAAATCAATAAAATATGCAGATCTATATGATGATAAAATTGGGTACAAACCATACAATATAACAATTGAAATGATAAAATAATATAATAATAAAATAGTAAATACATAAAATGAGGCGCTAAGGGGCACCAAAAATAACAATAGCGTGATTAATGTCCAAGTATGATGCATAAAGTGCTCAAAGTGATGTGATATATAAATCCAAATAGTCTTAGTCTTAAGGTGAAGATCCGTGATTCCAGTGATATTATATGGATATATAATGCACTAACCAGAAAGTGCAATAACTTGCGTATTTGAGTAATTCAGACCAACTCCTGGTCATCTGGATCTGGAAACGGGACTCTGGGGGTCATCTGGCACATCTCAGCATAACACACCTCATACATCTCCAGGCTCCAGGGGTAAATTATCCAGCAACAGGAATCACTCAAGTGGGTACCAGTGGAATACCAGGGATACACCTTGAAGAGGGGGGCTCGTAAAGAACGAGCCGGAGAAAAAACTTCCAATAGTGCAGTATTATTTATTGAATCAGTGGATCAAAGCACAACATAATAGATATGCACTCACATCTGGCACAGACTGAATCCAAGATGGCCACCGGCCTTCCACGAGGAGCGTGTGGCATGATGTCACCAAGTAGGGCACCTCTCTAACGCGTTTCATGCCCGAGCATGTTATCAAAGGGGCTATTGTTTCTGGGCTGTAGTACAGGTACAAACAACAAATAACATACACATATATGGTAACGATGCAATCAAGAGCTGGAAAATTTATTTTGGGTTGTTCTTTCGTAGTAGGTTATGGTAGTAACAAGAAACACACAGCTAAATTTAAAAACAATATTTTTTTTTACTATTTTGGGCCAGGTTTTCTTTGATAATAAAAACAAAATCAGGAGATATCCATTACCATTTACCACCAAATGAAAGCCCAATTTGTCCTGAAAAAACAAGGTATAATTCACCCGGATGTACAAAGTAGTTGTGATGATATGTACGGTTTTACTAAAACATGTCAAAGTTATAAAATTTTAATTAGGCTTTAAGATTTGTTTTACCCTTAGGCATGGAGGGGTTAAATAATGTTAGAACTACTTATTTCTAAAGAAACTATGGGCTTGACTTTGGGCTGAGATGAAGGACCACTTTGGCCATATTAGCAGAGCCTTCATGACATTTTCCTCCAGCATGTGGATTAACAAATTGAGTGATGTAGATTGCTGAGCAGTGAGATATCTCCCATAATTTGTTATATCACTAGAAAACTAGAACCCGCTACGACTCAGCCAACATGTAAATGTAGCACATCATGAAAGTATAATTTCCTTTTACTTCATTGAAAAGGGAGTGCCAAGCACTGAGTTGCAGTTTTTGATAGCTTGGAACAGCTCTATGTGCTCTAATAATTGCATTTGAATATCAGAAGCACATGTTTTTACAACCCGGTTTAAGAATATGTAAACCAAGCATTCCATATTCCTGATACGTGCTTGCTGTACCACGTACTTGTATGAAAAAGTATCCTGTTCTCTTTGTATTGTTTCCTTTGTGGGAAATTCCTGGTGTTCATGTCGGTCCCTTTGCTTTCCTATTAAAAACTGACTACACTAGGCAGGGAAGCACAGTGTAGTCAGTTCTCTGCTGGAAACTCAGTTTGCTCTCCTCCAATGATCAAACTTGTGCCGACATGCCCCTCCTGCACAGCATGTCACTAGAAAGATCAGTGTTCTGCTGTTTCTCCTCCCCTCACTTCTCAATGCAGCTGTGAATAGAGGGTATTTATGATGTGTTTTTATATCTACTGGATGTATAAAATGTTTTACCTTTTATTTCTATTTTAAACTGTATGGGTTGTTTTACAAGGTGAGGATTTACATATATTTTAATTCTTACATACTCTTATCATGTAAAGCAATGATTGAATTGGTTTTGCACTTGTTCTCAGATTGTGCTTGGGCACCCTTAGGGTTTATAGGCAGATTAAGCTTGAATTTATGGGGGGAGAGCTTTGAGGAATGGTTTTACCTAGATAAGTCAAGACAAGTTAAGACAAATAAGTGTAAAAGACTAATGCAGAACAGAAATGTGTCGGGCAAATGCCCTTACAGAAATACAATAGGCCCAATTCTGGCTGTGAGTCAAACTAACGTTCTATGGAAATATGTCAGACCAAAGTATTAAAAAATGTCTTAATATGAATAACATCAAGAGGGACAGTTCTTTAGAAATGCAGGATCTTTCAATAAATATGTAGGGGCATGCTGTAAAATTTACACTTTGCACCATGTGAAAGAGGATTGACAATATACTCAATCGTTACCTATGCTAATTGCCTTCAAAGGAATGGCAGACTCAGTGGGGGAAATTTGCTAAAATTGGTGCCCACAGAATCTGGTGCAGCTCTGCACAGTAGCCAATCAGCTTCCAGGTTATATTGTCAAAGCTTAATTGAACAAGCTGAAGTTAGAAGCTGATTGGTTACTCTGCACAGCTGCACCAGATTCTAAGGACACCGGTTTTAGTAAATCTCCCCCACTATGTCCTCATTATTATATTTAGAGATGAGCGAATCGAACCAGGCGAATCGGAATTCGATACGAATTTCAGGAAAAATCCGATTCGCGGCGAATCCGAATATTTGCCTACTTCGGATCGGATTTTTCCCGATCAGCCGGCAAAAGTGTCCCTGCAGAGAGCTCCGCTATTTCTGACAGTTCTCTGACAGAAGGAACACATGTACAGCGGTTGAAACATTGTATCTATTAGTTTCCATTTAGGATACAGATGTTTCAACCGCTGTACATGTGAAGAAGCTGTCAGAGAACTGTCAGAAATAGAGGAACTCTGCACATACACTTTTTGCCGGTTTGGAATTCTTATTTTCATCCTACTTCTTCTTCTTCATCCTCATCCTCAGAAGAAGAAGAAGAGGATGAGGATGAGGATGAAGAAGAAGAAGAAGAAGTAGGATGAAAATAAGAATAATTCCAAGCCGGCAAAAAGTGTATGTGCAGAGTTCCTCTATTCTGCAGATACACTTAGAGGAGCTCTGCTGATACACTTAGAGGAGCTCTGCAGATACACTTTTTGCCGGCTTGGAATTAATCTTATTTTCATCCTACTTCTTCTTCTTCTTCATCCTCATCCTCAGAAGAAGAAGAAGAGGATGAGGATGAGGATGAAGAAGAAGAAGAAGAAGTAGGATGAAAATAAGAATAATTCCAAGCCGGCAAAAAGTGTATGTGCAGAGTTCCTCTATTCTGCAGATACACTTAGAGGAGCTCTGCAGATACACTTAGAGGAGCTCTGCAGATACACTTTTTGCCGGCTTGGAATTAATCTTATTTTCATCCTACTTCTTCTTCTTCTTCTTCATCCTCATCCTCATCCTCAGAAGAAGAAGAAGAAGAGGATGAGGATGAGGATGAAGAAGAAGAAGAAGAAGAAGAAGAAGTAGGATGAAAATAAGAATAATTCCAAGCCGGCAAAAAGTGTATGTGCAGAGTTCCTCTATTCTGCAGATACACTTAGAGGAGCTCTGCTGATACACTTAGAGGAGCTCTGCAGATACACTTTTTGCCGGCTTGGAATTAATCTTATTTTCATCCTACTTCTTCTTCTTCTTCATCCTCATCCTCATCCTCAGAAGAAGAAGAAGAGGATGAGGATGAGGATGAAGAAGAAGAAGTAGGATGAAAATAAGAATAATTCCAAGCCGGCAAAAAGTGTATGTGCAGAGTTCCTCTATTCTGCAGATACACTTAGAGGAGCTCTGCTGATACACTTAGAGGAGCTCTGCAGATACACTTTTTGACGGCTTGGAATTAATCTTATTTTCATCCTACTTCTTCTTCTTCTTCTTCTTCATCCTCATCCTCAGAAGAAGAAGAAGAGGATGAGGATGAAGAAGAAGAAGAAGAAGTAGGATGAAAATAAGAATAATTCCAAGCTGGCAAAAAGTGTATGTGCAGAGTTCCTCTATTCTGCAGATACACTTAGAGGAGCTCTGCTGATACACTTAGAGGAGCTCTGCAGTTACACTTTTTGCCGGCTTGGAATTAATCTTATTTTCATCCTACTTCTTCTTCTTCTTCTTCTTCTTCATCCTCATCCTCAGAAGAAGAAGAAGAGGATGAGGATGAAGAAGAAGAAGAAGAAGAAGAAGTAGGATGAAAATAAGAATAATTCCAAGCCGGCAAAAAGTGTATGTGCAGAGTTCCTCTATTCTGCAGATACGCTTAGAGGAGCTCTGCTGATACACTTAGAGGAGCTCTGCAGATACACTTTTTGCCGCCTTGGAATTAATCTTATTTTCATCCTACTTCTTCTTCTTCTTCTTCATCCTCATCCTCATCCTCAGAAGAAGAAGAAGAGGATGAGGATGAGGATGAAGAAGAAGAAGAAGAAGAAGAAGTAGGATGAAAATAAGAATAATTCCAAGCCGGCAAAAAGTGTATCTGCAGAGCTCCTCTAAGTGTATCTGCAGAATGTCATTTATGGAAACAAATAGATACAATGTTTCAACCGCTGTATGGAGTGAATGTCCCAGAACTGTCAGAAATAGACTATTTCTGACAGTTCTGGGACATTCCCTCCATACAGCGGTTGAAACATTGTATCTATTTGTTTCCATAAATGGATCCATTTATGGAAACAAATAGATACAATGTTTCAACCGCTGTATGGAGTGAATGTCCCAGAACTGTCAGAAATAGACTATTTCTGACAGTTCTGGGACATTCCCTCCATACAGCGGTTGAAACCGCTGTATGGAGTGAATGTCCCAGAACTGTCAGAAATAGACTATTTCTGACAGTTCTGGGACATTCCCTCCATACAGCGGTTGAAACATTGTATCTATTTGTTTCCATAAATGGATCCATTTATGGAAACAAATAGATACAATGTTTCAACCGCTGTATGGAGTGAATGTCCCAGAACTGTCAGAAATAGACTATTTATGACAGTTCTGTGACATTCCCTCCATACAGCGGTTGAAACCGCTGTATGGAGTGAATGTCCCAGAACTGTCAGAAATAGACTATTTATGACAGTTCTGGGACATTCACTCCATACATGTCCCAGAACTGTCAGAAATAGACTATTTCTGACAGTTCTGGGACATTCCCTCCATACAGCGGTTGAAACCGCTGTATGGAGTGAATGTCACAGAACTGTCAGAAATAGACAGAAACTGTCACAGAACTGTCCTTCTTCTCATCCTTCTCCTTCTTCTCATCCTTCTTCTCATCCTTCTTCTCATCCTTCTCCTTCTTCTCATCCTTCTCCTTCTTCTGCTTCTCATCCTTCTCCTTCTTCTCATCCTTCTTCTCATCCTTCTCCTTCTTCTCATCCTTCTTCTCATCCTTCTCCTTCTTCTCATCCTTCTTCTCATCCTTCTCCTTCTTCTCATCCTTCTTCTCATCCTTCTCCTTCTTCTCATCCTTCTTCTCATCCTTCTCCTTCTTCTCATCCTTCTCCTTCTTCTCATCCTTCTCCTTCTCCTTCTTCTCATCCTTCTCCTGCTTCTCATCCTTCTCCTTCTTCTCATCCTTCTCCTTCTTCTCATCCTTCTCCTTCTATTTCTTCTCATCCTTCTCCTTCTCCTCCTTCTCCTTCTCCTTCTTCTCATCCTTCTCCTTCTTCTCATCCTTCTCCTTCTTCTCATCCTTCTCCTTCTCCTTCTTCTCATCCTTCTCCTTCTCCTTCTCCTTCTCCTTCCTCATCTCCAAGGGCATTTAAATTAAAGGTACAGTGTTCTGCACTAATTTAAAGGCTCTCTGAAGCCTAGAAACCCTTTTTATAAGTTAACTTCATAGCGAATTAATTCGCATCGAATCGAATTTCTTCCTGGAATTCGCCGAATCAGCCGAATCGAATTTTTGAACAATTCGCTCATCTCTAATTATATTCCTTTAACATTCCTGATAGAGATTTATAGAGCTCATTTAAACTGTTTAATTTGGAGGGACTGTCCCTCTTATGGAACCAAATCCTTAAGCCCCCACTTTCTTCCTCTGGTGTCCCTCATTTTGGTCTGATGTACAGACCTTTACAAAAATTTTAAATCTGCACATTGCTCTGTATTAATGAGGACCTAAACTCAACCGATAACTATGCTAGTTTCCTTGACAGGAATGGCAGTGTCCATATTTGCGGGTTCCCATAACAGTTGTGGTGGAGAATTATAGCTCTCATTTGAACAATCCTTTATTGGAAGGGACTGTCCTTCTGTTGGAACCAAATTCTTCTGTCCCTTCCCCCCCTTCCTTTGATGTATAGACCCCTACAAAAGTGAAAGATGGAAAAAAGCACTTGTGAGTTTAATGCCTAATTGAAGCCTTACACTTTTTACTTGTTATGCAGCAAGTAAGAAAATACAGTAAGATAATACTCCTTATTTTTCCAGGTTTTTTTGCAGTTCTCCCTTGTTCTGACCATATTGCCAGAATCCTAGGCATTTGGTCCTGTTATCTCTACCAAAGGGGAGAATCTGCAAGACTGAAAACTGACCATATAACGTTTTGAGTATAGATGTGCTTTATTGTGTGCTGAACAGTTGGTTTGTATTGCAGTCAGTTGCACAACTTTTGTGATATGAATCCAATGCGTATGTTTGTTAATAAATTAAATCCACTTTAGTCTAAGCATACTGTAGTAATATGCCTAAAATTATTATTATTATTATACAGGATTTATATAGCGCCAACAGTTTGCTCAGCGCTTTACAATAGAATGGGAGACAATACAGCAACAATACAGTTCAATACAAGAGGGATAGGAGGGCCCTGCTCCTTGGAGCTTACAATCTAAGAGAAGGAAGTGTTTTAGTGATATGCTTATTAAATACTTTGGGGCTCATTGTATGTAACCCACTGATATGTATTATTGCAAGCCATATGTTCTGGGTCATCGAAGATTTACAAAAACCTAATCTCTCCTTTACTAAGCAATGAAACAAAATAGTTTTCATACATTACAGTGCCACAACTTCTATTCTAGTCTTCTGGAATTCATAAATTAGCCCAAGATGCTGTGTAGTCAGTTCAGTTGCAACTGCTTATTAAGTAAGTGTACGGTTTGAAGAAATAATTACTGTTCACAATGAAAACTCAAGTTCAGTTTTGTTACGCTAACATATTGATTTACATGATTAAAAATAACATGCTCCATAATTACCATACAGTCTCTACTTTGTACTTTGCTGAACTGGCTAATTAAAGTTTTGAGTTAACATCCACTTTTATATATGCATATTGAGGGCTATGTTAAGCTGCTAATTGTCCCGATGGTAAAGTTTTAAATTTCATCTGTCTGTTCAGATGCATTGTTATCTATTAAGTGGCTTCCTTTTTTTGACAAATTGAATGCTGCATCTGTGAGAGGCTCTTTTGTTCTTATAATTCAGTCAGCATGGAAATGATTTTCTCATTTCAGACCCTTTTCTGTCCTCTCTTCATTGTGTCAATAAAATAGAGTTGTGCCCAACTGCTCTAATCAGCTTAAAGGGCTAATTCATTGCACAGGGCTGTTATCTGTGCTTGGCTACAGGTGGGCTCTCGGAGAGGTTGATTTCCGGAGGAGACGTATTGTATGCCTCTTGAGGATTCCTGGGAGGATATCTTCTATCTGGAAGCAAAAGCTTAGGAATGCAATATTCTGGCTATATTGTCTTTTAGAAATGATGGGTGAGGGAGTTCTACACTATTTATGAGTTTTGAATCAGAGTATACTAGCATAAGCAATTTAAGGAGCTAATTAAAAATCATGTTGTTTTAAATAAAAGAACTACCAATTGCATTCACAGAACTATTTTTTTAACTTGAATAGAGGAGGGAGGTCTAGCAAACCTGTTAAGGTTTTATTGCTGTCTTGTCCCCATTGGGGAAATCTACTCTCTCTGTTTATCCTGGTGACCACTGTGGAAAGTTAAAACAGAAAATCAAAATGTTTGACTTGCTTCCAGCAGAGGGGCAGATTGGACATCTTCTGATGGAAACACTTGCTGTGGTGACAGTTGTCTAAGATTGGATTTACCTTACTGTGGAGAGATTTCTTTTCACACCCTGTTGTGTGTACAGGGCAGGAAGTGAAGGCAAATCTCCTTAATAGGATATAGATGTATTTTACAAATGTACATTTAACTTTCCCTGATTCTCAGAGCACTATGGGTTAGTTAAAATGACAGCAGGGTGGTAGCTGCCTGCCTTCAAGCTCTATCTGTCTGAAGCCATTTGATAAGTATTGACATCCCTGACAAAATACCATTCAGTCATTCTATATGTAATATTTCATGTACCCAGTCTTTGCCATTAGCATGAAGACAGGAGGCAATATACCGGTTTGTTGAAGAGTTTGGAGCAGTTTACAAAATAGGCAGCTTTTAAATGCCTGTAACATTAAAGAAGTGCTTTTTTGTATTACTACATCAAAATAATTAGTTCATTTATGTAAAACTTTAGGAAGCATTATAATAACTGATTTAAGAGTGGTATCCAAAAATAATTACATTATTTTAATTTATTATTCCTCATTTATTTATTTATTTTAAATTCTGCTTTACTGCATACTACAATAGTTTTAGAGCACATTCTCCCCATTCTCCATATCACTGCAGAGAAGCCAGTAGTCACCATAATATTGGTGTCTTCCCTTGCTGTGGTTTCTTCATGGGAATATATAGTGGATGCAGTGCATCCAAAACCTAAAAAATGAAAACACATGGTTGAAGCAGAATATTCTTAAAAAAATAAATGAAAAGCCTTAAACACTTACAGGAATTCATTGTCACATGATGTGTCAGGCAAGTCTCCTTCCTTCTTGAATGGCAGAGTCTATCTTCAGGTGCTCATGTCACTTTTTATTTTGCCCTGAAATGACAAATAGTAAAATTGTCATATTCATAATACTACAATTGCCATCACTGATCCTGGCTCTTATGCTGATGGTATTTCTTTATACTTTCTAAGTCTTTGACAAACAATATGTTTGCAGATTAATAAAGTCATCATAAAGTCAAATGTCCTTATCTCCCTAGTTCCAAGTCAGTGACTCAAAATAGTGGAGCAAGAGGGTCAGCATGGCAGCCATTCTAGCAATTCATAAGAGGTTACCAATGTCAGTCTTCTATGTTTCCCTTATTACTAGTTTCCTTTAAAGCTGGAAGAAATTGTATTTCTGCCCTCCAGTCCTGAGTTTTTCACAGCCATACTAGACAGCACATTCAGAATGGTGACTTTTCTTTTGTCTACTCGATTTAAATAAAACAATATGGTCATATCCCTACCTCTAGCTAGTCATTGACAGCAAAGGAGTGGGTGTACACTGGTGCGTTCATCACTTTGATTAAAGCACACCTGATTGACTTTTAGGACTACCCAATATTTCCCCAGTCTGCTTTGGTAGAGAGATCCATACTAAGTCAGATCCAGATAGTTGCACGTAGTATTATTTGGCATCAACTCCACTGTGATTTGATGCACAGTGGTTCACTTTAATCATCCAATCAAAAACAAGAAAAGCTAATTTTTGGAATTTCTTCTGCACTTGCTTGAATGTTTGTAACCTCTTTACTTCACCTCACTTCACATTTTAGTAAACTGGATCCACAGAATGATTTTCCTTTGATGAGTTCTTTCAAACTGCATTGAGTTTAGCTAGGAGATAGCAGAGATCTAAGAAGATATTTACACAAGGGTCTTTCTCCATGTGTTTTAGTGCAAATCAATACAAATGTCCAACTCATTTACAACATTTAGGCAAAACTTGTCCAATTCCCAAGGAAAAAGGGGTGAAGTCTTTATAACTTACAGTATATACTATATACTACAATATATAGGAGAAGAGTCTTCAGCATAACAACTGCTCATCTATGTGCCAGACGAATAATCTGTAATCACTGCTTTGCTAGATATTTGTGTTAGAGAACAAAGGATTTGCTCATTGTGAAAAAGGATGTTTAGGAAATGAATTACTTGAAATCTCTTTGGTGTTTTTACCAACTGTTTACATATTTTCTGCACACTTTAGATATTGAATGCTGATAACTGTATGTGCCTGGGAATTCAATGCTGAGGTAGTAAGGGAACAATTGAGTTACATATTACATTATAACCCAGCAAAACCTAACTTGAAAAAGGAAATTACAGTCCTAATGAAGGAAACATAAATTACAAGGGTGGAGCAGATTCCGATTAGTGCAGATAATCTCTACCTTTTTTGGTGTAGAGATAGTGTAAGGAAATGAAGATAAGGTAAAGAGGAAATAGTAAGCCATCAGAGGTCACTGACCTTATTAGATCTTCAGAAAGCTTTTACTTGTGATCACATATTCTAGTGATTTGTACACAGTGGAAGCTTTTCAATTTCTGTAAGTTCCTGGGGAAGTGATAAACGTGTAAATGTTTAGAACTATAATCACAAGGTGCCACATAACATAGCTAGCCTTGATTGAGTATGGTGACATCATGAGTCAGAATTTTTGGAATTTGTATGGACAGGTGCATGTCTACTGTATGCACATAGTAGTATGCAATATGAACATAAAGAAAATTCCTAGTGTTTATAAAACTATCTTTGAGCTCCCATGTACAGTATCACTGAACTTTGTTGCCCTTCATACTGTATTTGTTTGTTCTCAGCCAATCTGTTGGCTGTTGGCACAGTGTCTACATCTACAGCTACAATCTAAATTCAATGTGCAAGTTCTTCCTTGGTGAAGCTTAACCCCTTGTGCCAATCCTGCTTCATACAGTCACAGATCTACTTTACTGGCAGCAGCATTATGACTTCATCAGTGATCAATGCCAGCAGTCATTATTTCTAGATATTTTAGGCATTCTGACATGGTTCTAGATCCACTGCTGGTCAGTGAAAGAAAAACAGGAACCCAATGGGCCTTCTATGCTCTGTGGTCCCCTATGCAATTGCATTCATTGCCCAGACAGTGGGGGGGGGGGGGGTGGATTAAACTGTTCCCTGCATTCTCTGCATAAAGGTAAAATCTGTTTTGCCACTTGCTGTGCCCCCCCACCCCTAAAGTATTCTCCTTTCACTGGATGTTTGTGCAACAGTGGGATCCATGGGCTCCTGCTACTGTCAGTCAAATCTTGTGAGAAGGGGGCAGGTCTGAGCCACCTTGTGTGTGTCTATAGAAACACATAGCCCAGCTCTGGAGAGAGCCTGCAGGTCTGCCCCCATACCAAGTGGCTTGCTATGGGGACAGACACAGATGAGGAGGAGCGGCGGACAGTGCCAGTGAGGGATCCCAGAATGGGAGCTTCAGGGCCACTATGAAGTGAGTATACCATGTTTATTATTTTAATTTTAAAAAATTGCACTTAGAAATGCTATAATAAAAAGTATCTGAGTTCTGTCTCAATTGGTGCCATTGTCATAACAACCAATCAGCTTCTTTCTTTCACTTTTTTCCACACGGGTTAGAAAATGAAAATTTGCAAGCTGATTGGCTATGCTCCAGCTAAGACAATGTATGCATTTTAACTGTACATTTATCCATTTGCCTGAAGTTCACCTTTAAAATGGAGGCAGCAGTTGCTTGTGATTGTGTATTTCTCAGTGGTTCATCTGTGCTACGTGTAAGTGTTACTATATATCATATAACATTCCCATTTTCCTCTTTCCATTGCTTGTAATTCTCATATCTCTTTATTCAGTTCTACAAATAATGGCACTCTGCTGCTTTTAAATGTTACACTTAGGAATGACCTTTGCTGCCATGTTGAGTCTATGGTGTTGAGTGTAGTGTTATGACAAGTATAAGCCAAGTATGTTGTGTTTCCTATACCTGCAAGCTGATCAGGAATGGCAGAGTGTATCCTCTCTTTAGAAAAAAGGCACAAAACTAAAGTGCTAAGTGTAGCTGAGCATCAGCAGGAACAACAGAGCTGCCATGACCGATTAGATGGTTTGTAATATTACTATCCCCTTCTCACTCACCACAGTAAAACATTTTACTGGGATAACAAGGCCGAGGGTAATAAGAAACATGCCAAGAGAGAAAAAGGAGGAGAGGTCTAACCCATGTACAGGAAACAAATGCGATCAATTACCCAAGTGTGGAGCTAACAGATACCTTATCTCTGGGCTTCTTGAAATAAGAATTTGATTGTTACCAAATGTGTCCAGGAGCTAAGTGAAAAGAACACTTTCATTCTGGCTGAAGACTGGCTTTAGTGAAATAAAGTGTATCTTAACCCATTTCTCAAACAGCTGAAGAAGTCACATTGGAGGATTAGGATGGATGATACATTGGGAATAAAATAATTCTCATTTGTTGAGCCTGGCTGAGAACAAAATGAAACTTGAAAGCACTTTATTTGAGAAATGTATTCCATGCATAGTGCAGACATAGATGGATCTTAAATATTTTTAGATTCATGATAATCTCTTATAAGTAGATGTGAACATTGTGTCTTCTGTGTGGGAATACTATTAAGCTATATTTTACTTTTGATTTATGTGTTATACTTTATTTTTATTAAAGGGCCACAAAACATAAATTACATAATTTTCTAAAAGTGGCTTATGTAAAATAGGATTTAGTAACATTCACTGACAGAGATGTAAATGTTTCAGGAGATTCTTAGAACAGAAAATAATTTTAGACGATATGGAGGTGGTGGGGTGGGTAAAATATTTTCCATCACACAACTAAATTCCTGTGTCATGGAAGAAAACTTCAAACTCTCATTTGGCTTCCAGTGGTAGCTAATATACAGCCATAAGCTACACTGCAAACGTGCATATACAGTATTGCTGTTTATCATATTTTCTGTAGCTGTACAAAAACTTATAAATGTACAGTATTTTTATGTAATTTAATTGATTTGGATGTGTGAAAGTATGCATGGAGTTCTGAAAGTCTGCAAACTTAATTTAACCCCTCCTCCAAATAATTTTCAGTATTTTCAATAGTAAGTCAGAAGGAACAAGTGAAACTGCCTAGATTTGATTTGTAGTGGGTTCATCATATCCTGTGTGAAGTGTGAGAAATCAAAACTTGGTGGCTATGAAGGGGAAACATTATAAATAGATTCTGTTTATTTTCAAGGCTAATAGACAAGGTTTTGTATACAACAGTTGTCTCCTAACTGTGTCCCAGGGGCCAGATGCGGCCCTTTGCTTGCTTTTATGCGGTCCGTGGAGCAGATTTCCTCCCAATGACACCAACCATGGGGTCCAATTCCTCTCAATGACACCAACCATGGGGCCCAACGACACCAACAATGAGGCACAGTTCCTCCCACTGACACGAAAGATGTGGCATTGTTCATTCCGACTGATGTCAAGACCTTTTCTACTCCCAATAACCAAAGTCCAGTCCTCCTTAAATCTGAAGGAAAGTAAACTGGCCCTCTGTTTAGAAAGTTTGGAGATCCTTGCTATAAGAGGGTCTTTTCAAGCGGCTTCAAGGAAAACATTGTAAATACAATGCAATTTAAAACCAGGCAACTACTAACTCTTGCAATCAACAAGCCTTCACCCGCTACAAATCTGCCTTCCACACCTACACCTCCTCCCTCCACGCAGCCAAACAAGCCTACTTCCTGACCCTCATCAAGGCCCTCTCCTCCAATCCTTGCCGACTCTTCTCCACCTTCAGCTCTCTACTCTCACCACCCCCACCTCCACCCAGCACCTCACTCACCGCCCTTGAGATTGCCAATCACTTCAAAAACAAAATTGACACAATTCGCAAGGACATTGCCGCAACTCACACGCCCTCTCAACCCGTCCCCTCTCACACAGCTACCCCCTCATCCCCCCTCTCCCTCAACATAACCCGCAGGGACTTCGTCGCTGCTCAAACTCCCTCCAACCCCGTTCCCCCTCACTCAGCTACCCCCTCATCACCCCTCTCCCATGGCCCCACCACTGCTCTGATCTCCACTTCCACCCCACCCTACATTCCTCATACTGAAACCCCCCCAACACTCCGCACCTTTGACCTTACTACCATCGAGGAAGTCTCCAAGATCCTCTCTGATGCCCACCTCACCACCTGCCCCCTCGACCCTATCCCCTCACAACTCCTACGACCTTCCTCCCCCTCCATCCTACGCTCCCTCACCCACATCTTTAATCTCTCCCTCTCCTCCGGCACTTTCCCCTCCCCTCTGAAACATGCACACATCACCCCCATACTTAAAGAACCCTCCCTGGACCCCAATGACCCGAACAACCTCAGACCCATCTTCCTGCTCCCGTTTACATCCAAACTCCTCGAGCGCCTAGTCTACACCCACCTAAGCTCTCACCTCAACGACAACAACCTCCTCGATCCCCTACAGCCCGGCTTCCATCCCCTACACTCCACCGAAACTGCCTTACTTAAACTCTCCAACGACCTGCTAACCGCCAAAGCTAATGGCCACTATTCAGTGATCCTACTCCTTGACCTCTCTGCGGCCTTCGACACAGTCGACCACCCCCTTCTCCTCAAAAAACTACACTTCCTTGGCCTCAGAGATTCTGCTCTCTCCTGGCTCTCATCCTACCTGTCACAACGCTCTTTCAGCATTACCTATAATGCTACCACCTCCCCCTCACTCCCCCTCTCTGTTGGGGTCCCTCAAGGCTCCGTCCTCGGGCCCTTTCTCTTCTCCATCTCCACCTCCTCCCTTGGCCAACTCATACACTCTCACGGCTTCAACTACCACCTATATGCCGACGACACACAAATCTATCTTTCAACCCCCCACCTCACCACCTCAGTCTCCGCCCGAATCACACACCTACTGAGCGACATAACAGACTGGATGTCGCTCCACTTCCTTAAACTGAACCTCTCCAAAACCGAGTTTCTTGTCTTCCCCCCAGCCCGGACACCACCCCCCATTGACTTCTCCATCATATCCAACAACGCCACCATCAAACCCGCCCCGCAGGCCAGAGTACGTGGTGTCATTCTGGACTCCAACCTATCCTTCCAGCCCCAAGTCCAATCTTTAACAAGCTCGTGCAGACTCCACCTCTGCAACATCGCAAAAATACGCACGTTCCTAACCGCAGAAACCACTAAACAGCTCATCCACTCCCTCATCATATCACGACTGCAACTCCCTCCTTACTGGACTGCCTCGCCGCTGGCTATCCCTGCTTCAGTCGATCCTGAATACGGCTGCCAGACTCATTCACCTTTCCAACCACTCCATTTCCGCCACCCCCCTCTGCCAATCCCTCCACTGGCTTCCGATTGCGCAACGGATCAAATTCAAAATCCTAACACTGACGTACAAAGCCATCCACCATAGTGCCCCGAACTACATCACTGACCTAATATCCAAGTACCACCCAACACGCACACTCCGCTCCTCACAAGACCTCCTTCTCTCTAGTTCCCTGGTCTCCTCCTCCCATGCCCGTCTCCAGGACTTCTCCAGGGTGTCACCCATCCTCTGGAACTCCCTGCCCCAACCCATCAGATCATCACCTACTCTCCTCTCCTTTAGGCGCACCCTGAAAACCCACCTCTTCAGGGAAGCCTACCCCACCCCCTGCTAACTTGCCAGCCTCCTCCACTCTTCCTACTACCCCATCCCCCACAGCTATCTCCTCCTGTGCCACCATCCCCTCCCTCCTAGATTGCAAGCTCGAAAGAGCAGGGCCCTCGATCCCCTCATGTTTTGCATTGTATTGTTGTTGTTCTGTCACATGTTCTGTCCCCCTTTGTAATGTACAGCGCGGAGCGAACTATTGGCGCTTTATAAATACTGTATAATAATAATAATATACTATTGATTTCCCCTAGGCCACATTAACATGTTTCTAAATAGCTGGTATTTTTAATGCACATGTTGCATTATGCTTAAAAAACAGGAACATAGATGAAAATGAACATCACCATGCACTAAAAATTTACATCAGCACTTAATGAAAAACATGGTAGCATAATCAATTATAACAGGTAATGTTCTGAAAAGGTGTGGAGCCCATGGGCCTGCTATATGCATATAGTGTCATAGTTTTTCTGTATGGCATACACTGTAGCTACCATTCTATTCTCCTTGTTATCTTGGTTCCCCTCCTGTCCCTTTCTTCTTTTCCTCTCCTCTGTTCCTCCCTAACCTCATTTCCCCTTCTTGGTACCTATTTCTTTGATCAGTTTATTTTTTTGTATATTTACTCCAAAATGTGTACAATGTGTCAGTGCTGGATTTTGTAGCTGATGGATGTTCCTTTTGATAAACATGCTGTTCCTTAAACCGAAGTTGAGACTCAAGGGATATACTGATTTATGCTTTCTTTGAATTTAATGTATGAATAATTCTGAACTATTAGAAGATAGCTGTTGTAACCAGGTCACACATGAGGGTTTTTTCTTTTCATGATCTGCTCCTCTCCTGTATATTGGTTTGTTTACTGTTCCAGTACTTAAAATCTTCAATAAATACTTTAAAAGTAAAATTTGCACAGGCACTTTTCAAGGGGGCCTTTAAAAGGTATTTTTCCTTTGGTATACTATACTCAACCTTCCTTGCAGGGAAAACTAATGAAAAATAGAGGGACTGCACTACTTATATTTTCTGGGAGAAAATACTGCAAGACTCTCCACAGTGTTGCTTCTCTAAATAAAAGCCCAGGCATTTGGTCATGTGATCTGCACTGAAGCAAAAAAGAAAAACTGGAGTTCAAATTGGCTGATCCTACACGAAAGTCTTGTGTCTAATTGTTTAGGCTTGTCTTTAAGGGAGCAGCACTACATGAAACACAAAGTAATATTTTCACTTTAGAGTTTGAATATAGGTCCACTGTAACTATACTTTTTATTTGTGCTCTCATTACCTGATGATACATCCCTTGCTATGGCATAAAATATAAACTATGAGTTAAATAGGTCACTTTATTTTGAAAATAATATTTTCTTTCTCCTAAAATCTATAGTTTGCAAATGCCTTCTTAAAACTCTTATGTTAGGGGTATGATAACTCACTACTACAATAATTTAGCTTGTTTCATGATGTGCCAAACTATGTATTTAAAAAAAAAATCATATATGAGAATTAAAATTGCAAAATATATTTGTCAAAACTGGCATTTATTACATAAAAACATTGTTAGATAATTTTAAATATTCATATAATACCTTGATTTGATTCATGCTCTTTTTTGTCTGAAAGTTCAAGGAGCCCAGCCTCCCTGTAGAATAACTTCAGAATGTGGAGCAGTTTATCAGAAATATTGGCAGGCACATCATAAAACCCTTTAGCCGTGTTAGAAGTTTAGTAAACAGACTGCACAGCTGACAGTTATCTTACTGAAGCACATTGATGGCCTATTGGCTTCCAACCTCTCCAACCCACAATGAGATTATTTATGTATGTATTTATTTATTTGGCAGTGATACATTTTAATGTATTAATAACTTAATTCATATGATATAGCTAGCTTTTTTTTCAGTGATCAATGATTTCCATATATCTGCAGCTGTCCATACATGGTGAGATTGGGCTGCCAGTCTTTAAAGATTTGGCCACATGCTTTTCTTAAAGAAGAATTTCAATAAGCATTATTTACATCTAAACAAGAGCATGGAAATATATGGTATAGAGGGGGGAAATAATTCTGACACCTGGCGATATGGTGAGCGCCTGTAAGAAAAAAAAATAAGGGATGAAAAATAGAGATGGGTAAATATAGATACAAAATTCTGGCTATTTAAGGATAATGAGCAAGCTATTGTCAAAGGAAGGCATAAAGAGCTGAACGTGGCTATTGGGGACATTTAAGAAAACAAAAAAATAAAAAAAAAAATAAAAAAAATAATGCCATAAAGGGGAAGAGGATCCTTTTAAGGTGACTTGAAACTAGAAAAAACACCATTCCTTTATATTACATGCTTTGAAGATGTCTTTAAACTATATGAGATGCTACGGAACAGTACCATTTTTACAACATCACCAACACTGTATTCTGGCATAACATATTTGGATGTGTAACTGATTTTTTTTACCATTCCACATTTAGCTTGGCTTAACTATAGCAGCAGCAGCCCAATCTAATTCATTACAGCTTTTTCAGATAGTTTCAGGACTTTTTCAGATTGTTTTTGCTGCAACACATACATTTTTTCAAGCGGCAATAGACCTGAATTGACCTGTGGAAGTAACAGCTACAATAGATCTACAGTAAAGACTGTAGGAAAGTTTACTATTTAGTCTATTTAGTCTGTGAGCCTCGGTCTTCACAGCTCCACACTGCATTTTCCTAAAATAAATTATAAAAATGTCAAAACAGTGCATAGCCCTATATTGCCCCAACCTCCTCCCTTCCTGCTATCCCCAATTATTTTCAAGATATTTAGAACATTAACAACAGCTATGCGTTAGATAGAAATTGTCTAGCATCAGGACAGTATGTAAGCAGTTTGGCTAGGTCACAAAATAAGATGGTGAGACCAGGTAGGTTTTATCCTAAAATAGAAATTAGAATGTATTATTTGAGAGACAGTATTCACAAATATTGTACAGTAGCTAAAGTATGCAAGCTACTTGGATAGGACATAATGTAAGAAGGAGAGATGAGGCAGGTTGTATTCTGAAAAAAACATTACAGTGTATTATTTTAGATACAAAAGCTACAAATATTGTTCGCTAGAAAGTTTGTAGGCAGCTTGGTTAAATTAAAATATAAGAGAGAGATGAGGCAAGTTTGATCTTTAACCACTTCAAGACTAGACTGTTTCATCCTTTCCAGCCCAGGTCAATTTAAAGATTTCAGCACTTTTACACTTTCAATAAAAATTACTCAGTCTTGCAACGCTGTACTCAAATTAATTCTATATAATTATTTGAGACAAATACAGCTTTCTTTTGGTGGCATTTAATCCCCACTGTTCTTTTTTTTATTTCTTGCTATATAAAATAAACAAGGCCAAAAATTAAAAAAAAATGTTCTTAGTTTTTTGTTATAAATGTTTGCAATTAATAAACGTTCTTCCTAAATTTAGGCCATATGTAATTTGCTACATTTCTTTATATATCTCCCAAGTATGAGGATACTACAAATGTGAGATATTTTCACAGCCTAGATGTAAGGGGGCCCAAAATCCATGGAAAACCTTTGGCCTTTCAGGAGCATAAACTACAAATCTAATTCCATGATCATATTTCTCTAGTCCCTAAAGCACCCAGACAGTGGAAACACCCAGAAAATGATCACATTTTGGAAAGCTAACAGCCCAGTGCCACAGAAGTACAATGTCACCATAGTGACACTGCACTTACTTTTTTTTACATTTTTTTTACATACTCTCACCAGCACAGTGCAGTGTCACCATAGTGACACTGTACTGCTCTGGTAGGGATCTGATTTTCTTTCTTTTTAAGGCCAATGTGTCTGAGAGACATGGCAATCACAGATTGCACTGCTCCATACCTCCAAGAATGCATATGAGTGTTTAGAGTGGGAGGAGGGAACAATGTCTTTTCCAGCTGGCTGTTTATATATTGTGGCTGTTTTTTTGGAGTGTATTATTTGAAAGACAATAGTCACAAATAAATAAATAAATGTACAGTGACTAGACAGTAAGCAAACAGCTTGGTAAGGGCACAAAGTAAAAGGGAGAAACAAGGCCGATTTTATCTTCAAATAAACACTGAAGAGTACTATCTGAGAGACAATTGGGACATAATGGATGTATTTTTAGTACTAGAGCACTAAGATTGAAGCACAGTTTAGGATTTCCCCCACAACAAACATTAGAAATATGTCAGCTGAGGTTCACCTGCAGAAACATAGAGGTTGATTTACTAAAGGCAAATAGACTGTGCACTTTGCAAATGCAGTTGCACGCATGCTACCCGGAGTTTAGTGAATGTGTTGAAGGTTCACTTTGTAAATAATACTCAATCAGGTGCAAGAAAAATAAAAAAACAGCATTTTTGCTCCATATGATTGGATGATGGAAATTACATTTACTAAGCCCCAGGGAAAATAAGTGCAATTGCACTTACAAAGTGCACAGTCTATTTGCTTTTAGTAAATCAACCCAATTGTGTGGCATCATTACAGTGCCAGAGCAGCAAAACAGGCCAAAGACTCTGAGGTGCAGCAGACTTCAGCAATATGCCAGCTGATGTGTGACATCTTTACAGTGCTGGGCTACTGAAATAGGCCACAAACTACAAGTTGCATTGCATGCTTTACCACACAGTAAAATTTAGAAATTGGACATCTGAGGTCCAACTGTAGAAGCAATTTATTAAACCTTTACAGTGCACCAGATTAATTTGACCAAAAAAACTTTGCTGTGCAAAGCAGGATTTACTCTGCAGCCAACATTAGAAATTTGGCAGTTGAGTTCCAGCTGCAGTAATATTGTGTGGTGCCTTTACAATGGCAGAGCATTATAATAGGCCAGGAGAAGTGTCAGAAACTGGCAATGGTGGCAAATATAATTTTGTCTGTAGTATCAACAGCA
The DNA here is from genome assembly GCF_062004578.1 of Staurois parvus. Classification (NCBI taxonomy): domain Eukaryota; kingdom Metazoa; phylum Chordata; class Amphibia; order Anura; family Ranidae; genus Staurois; species Staurois parvus. Next base: position 13,790,533 of record NW_028317951.1, on the reverse strand, counting down.
GTAGTTTTATACTCATTGGTATTCCAAGACTGGTTTGTTTTTTTTAATCTAACCAGTCCACACTGTCAGAGACAGGCAGATTTTCCCCCGTGACAAAATTTCTGGCTGTGCTGAATGCCCTCTGGCTGGCTGCAGGACAAGCTGGAAGCTACAGTGCATACTGTGCAAGCTTCAGCACGTGGTCTAGCCAGCACACCAGCTCTGGACTCTAAATAATCAACAATCATGTGGTTTAGGTGATGCATGCAAATGCTTCTTGCAGCCAAGGTTGGCTGCTGTGGTTTAAAAAAACATTTCTGAAAAGCGATGTCACCACAATTCCTTCTTTCAGAGATCAGAGGATTGGAGGCACATTGTTCATTAGGGAGATCATGCCACTAAGATCAACTGCAACAAAGAGGCTCTGACATAGCCCATCCTCAAAGTACAACATTTTAAGCTCCCTCTGGAATGGTAGCCATAGATCTGCCATTTTATCTTTGTATCAAAGATTGAGTAGGTGGCAACCCCAGAGTGCTCTCTCTCCTTGATGACCGAAGTCCTGGGGTCCATGTGCAGGCATTTAAGCTTAAAAGACCACATTCACCACAATCATTAGTGTTGCTAAGAACAATGCTATCCTCAACAGTCCCACCCCACCCAGGGGTAAAACATCTCACATTTCCTCCTCCTTCTCATTGCCAGCACCCTAGCCTTTCTCCTCCTCACGTTCCTCCCCTGCCTATGTTGCTTCTTCTTCACATGGAGGGAGGCACTAGGCAAAGGATCCAGCTGGCCTGTAGATAGCAGAAAGTCCTACTATTCCTTCTGCTGCTGTGCCTTCAGTGTCTGGTTTACCAGGTTATGCAGTGTGTGCTTTAGGAGTATCATGAGAAGTAATGTCTTGTCGCTGCTCACCATTGTAGTTGACTCTTTAAAGATGCCAAAATATAGCACACATCTTCAGTAATGAGCCATTATTGCAGTGAAAAGAACCCCCCACTTCAATGGTCTAGAATGAGAGAAGCTGCAAAGCCAGCACTTTGGCTAAATTGGTATCATACCTGCCTTTGGAAGGATGCTGCTGGGGATGGATTGGTGGATGTTGTAGAACACTGCAGAGGTTCAAACTTTTGGCCCCATGACCCTAATTTCCACTTGATATAGTGTACCCTAAGCCTCTTAAAACCCTTGTGAAACCTTCCTCCATGTCATTTGAAATGCTGCATGGAGAATCTTGGGTGGGGAATAAAAAAGTGAGGAATTAAGACTTGTCCAATGAGGTGTTGCTCCCACTGAGCTCTGTGATGCAGAATTATGTGTTTTCTCATGCATGTGGTACCCAAATGTCTGGTACTTTTACAATGGCTAATAGGCTGCAAGCAGATGTTGCAGACCATAGCTATATTATCGGCTGAAAATACATTATAAAAAGATACACATTTTAGAGCCCTCTGGTTTGGTCCTGGGGATATTAATTGGTGGCACACATGAGCATTTCATGATCCTACACATCACTGCAGCTTCAGCTTCTGGATTGTTCTTGCCTCTTGTTTCCCCTTTGCCCAATGTCCCCTCACTCTATAGTCCTGGTGCTATCATCAATATTGTTATCAGCTTCCTGCAAGTAAGTAATCATGTGATCAAATATTTATTCCAAATCCTCATTGACACTTTAAGCACTTCCCGTCCGCCCTATAGCAGAAGTACTGCTACAGGGCAGCAAGGGTGCACTAAATCACAAATATATGTTGTGACAATCGTGGCGTCAGACCCCCAGCCCTTCTTACCAACTCGTGACTGAAGGACTAGCCAATCTAAAAGCGCGTTATCACGTGCATAACAATACTGCACCCTGCACAAAGATTTTCCAGCTAATGAACCACAATCTATGTACCGCAGCCTGACAGCGATTATTACTGGGTCAGGTTAATTACACAATTAACTCTTCACACTGCCACCACCGCCTTTTGTACAGAGAAGGAGGAAACTCGCCAATATTAGCAATAACACTATGATGTTTGAATAATTGTCTGTATACCCCTGTCACTGCAGGAAGGGATATATAGAGGTTTAAACACACAGTAGCGCTCTTCAGAGACAGGGATTCTTAGTTTGCATTAAAGAGCTTTAGGAACAGTTCAACACTTTTCGGTAAATAAGATTTATTACTAAAAAGGTCAAATAGTGCAATAAAAGTATTTACAGAAAAAAGATGTAGCCAATATATATAAATACAGAGAGCAATAACACAGCAAAGAGATAACAGAAAGAAGTTTTAGAGAGGTAGAGTACTTGCCAAAAGTCCTGGGTTAAGCGGATAAAGTTTCAGAGCAAGGGTACCGTCTCCCAAGTTGGTTCCGATGTTAAAAGGGGAGAATTCTTCATCTCAACTCCCTTCTCCAAGCGTAACAGCCTTTTTCTAGGAACTCAGCAGGGTGTCTCCTTACAGCAGAGAACTAATCGCTTCATTTGGGGAGGGGTGTTGTAGGCAGGGGACTCAGACTAAGACCAAAATCCCTCCCAAGTTATACCATGGGCAATAACCTTCCCTAGGTACATGTAACATTCTATCCACGGGTAGATTAATATGCAGAATCATCTGCTGAACGCCTAGCTATCAAACTTGGCATAGTTCACTATTTCAGCTAGAACTATATGGCTTTCTGCTCTCCTGTAGACTTCAACTAGGGGGTGTAAGATATCAGACGACTCGCATTAAACTGGGCTATCCGAATATATGCTTGGTTTTTATGTAATTATTTCCCATCTCCAGATATAAAATTATATGTAAAAGTGGGTTTTAAATGTGTTGTCTGTTTTACGGCTAGCTGGAATGTCTTTGAAGTCCAGTGAAGGACTGTTTTATGGTTTTACGATTCTCTCAGATTGAGAAGCTAACAGACACCCGGGCACCAGCTAATTTGGAATTTATAACCATGAAGCTGTCCTGCTGTGCCTGATTGCCTGTGCACTTCTGAACCCAGACACAGGGACCACGTGTCACTCAACAGAGAGGAAGGGGGGATTGGAGGGAGAGAGATACAAGATGGAGGATCCTTAGCAAGATGGATGACCGCGTCCATCTCTGTGTGCACAATTGCTATATATGTGATTTTGCTTTTCCAGGTAGGGGGCGCATGTGACTCGTGTGTGCACCCTACCCTTGCCGCCATTCGTGGCCTCGGCTGTCAATTACTGGGTCCCGGTCGGTGAGTACTCGCCGGCGCTCGGTGATTGCCGAGCATCTCTGATGGGGGGAGAACTCTTTGTAAACAAAACAGTTCTCTCCTCTGTCATCTCCTGCACACTGCTTTGCATGGCTGTGCAAAGCAGTGTGCTTACAGTGAAGCACAAACACAGCCCAGTATGTAAAACTGCTCACAGCACACAGTTAACTCTTTGATCACCCCAAATGCTAACCCCTTCCTGCCCAGAACCAGTAGTACATTGTCAGTGCTTTTTATTTGCACTGATCACTGTATTGGTGTCCCTGGGGATGTCAGTGACACCAAGTCAGTTCCCTTCAGTGTCAGAATGCCCAACACAGTCCCGCTATAAGTCGCTGATCACCGCCATTACTAGTGAAAAAAAAATCCCAGTATATATACTGCCATTTGTAAACGCTAAAACTTTCATGTAGACCAATTAATTTACACATATTGGGATTTTTTTTAGCAAAGACATGTAGCAGAATACATTTTGGTCTAAATTTATGATGAAATTTTTTTTTTTACATTTTTTTACTGGGCATGTTTAATAGTAAAAAAGTCAAAAATATTTTTATTTTCTAAAAATTGTCAGTCTTTTTTTTATAGCGCAAAAAGTAAAAAACACACATTGATAGAAAGCTCTATTTGTGGGGAAAAAAGGACGTAAATTTCATTTGGGTACAGCGTTGCATGCCCACGCAATTGTCAGTTAAAGTAACACAGTGCCGTAGCTCAAAAAAATGGCCTGGTCAGGAAGGGGGGTAAATCCTCAGGAGGGCAAGTGTTTAAAGGGCTATGACAGAATTAGTAGAAGCGGAGGAGCAGGAAGAGGATGGTGCATTAGAAACAGTGGCAGACATGTGTCTGCTCTTCACCTGGAAGGAGGAGGAGGAGAAAGAGAAAGGCTTGGCCAACCACTCAGCTTCCTCCAGTGCATTCTGTGGCTGTATAACACATGATGCGCTCTTTTTTAGTTCATTTTGCTGACATACTATATTTATATAATCATTAAAATTCTCAAGAAAAAGCAATTTGGTAAAATTCAGAACCAACTGGTTCTATGTTGCTCTGGTTTGCAGGCTCAGAAGGCCAACCCAAAGAAAATCTGATGTGCTCTTTTTTTTAGCTCATTTTGCTGACATATTTATAAATCAAATACTGTAAATAATTATAAACAGGAAAAGAAAGAATCAATCAATCACACAGTATAACTCAATTATACATTTATGATTTATATTATCATTAAAATTCTCAAGAAAAAGCCATTTGTTAAAGTTCAGAACCAACTGGTTCTAGGTTGCTCTGGTTTGCAGGCTCAGAAGATTGAGGAACTGAAGAAATCAAAGAGAAGGGCAACCAAACTGATAAGAGGCATGGAGGAGCTCAGCTATGAGGAAAGATTAGAGGAACTGAATTTTTTCTCTCTTGAGAAGAGGAGATTAAGGGGGGATATGATCAACATGTATAAATACATCAGTGGTTCATATAGTGAACTCTGTGTAGAGCTATTCACACTGAGGTCATCACATAGGACAAGGGGGCACTCTTTACGTCTGGAGGAAAAGAGATTTAATCTCCAAATACGAAAAGGTTTCTTCACAGTAAAAGCTGTAAAAATGTGGAATATACTCCCTCAAGTGGATTGCTTTAAAAAAGAGCTGGATTCTTTCTTGGATACACAGAATATAACTGGATACTAACATTTATAGGTAAAGTTAATCCAGGGAATATCCAATTGCCTCTCGGGGGATCAGGAAGGAATTTTTTCCCCTGCAGGAGCAAATTGGATCATGTTTTGCTGTTTTTTTTTGCCTTCCTCTGGATCAACTGTGGGTATAGGATTATAACTTTTTTTTTATGGTTGAACTGGATGGACTTTTGTCTTTTTTCAGCCAGACTAACTATTTAACTATTTAAGAAGTGGAAATGGTGATGGGTGCCTAACCTTTAAAACATTTATTGCATAAACAGTCCCCAGTGAGTTTGCAGCTCAGGGTCTTTTTGGTAAATATAGTAAAGGACATTTTTACAGCATTACCAAGGACTAATAACCCACAGGCAATATCTTGAGCTTTAGTATTTCAAATCCAATGATGATAATAATAAACATCAAAAAATGAATAATTATGTCATATATAATATGTTAATGATTTTAACAATATTAATAAATACAATGACTGACCAATAATACTTCTAAACAGAAAACAACAAACAACACATAAAAAGGCATACATGCAAAAAACAAGCAAAATAACAATATACTGAAATGCCTAAAACACATAATTAAAAATAAGAGAAGAAAAATCATTTTACAAGGGCAAAACAGTCTCAGATTTCTAAAGAATAGCTTCATATGTGCAAAATCCTAGTCTGTCTAATCTTTCTTATCTTATCATTATACAGTTTTTCTTTATATCACAGTTTTTAAGAAAGTAACAAACACCCAAGCTTTTTTATGGCTGCTCGGCAGTTCATAAATTAACTTAAACAATGTAATGATTTTTTTAAACTACTATACTTTTTGCGCAGATTTGCCAGAATTTACATGCTGCAATAGTTGGATGCCTGATTCCATATTGTGCATTGCAGTTTTCTTTGATCTCTGCCTTTTTATAACTGCAGCCAGAACTCAATTACAAAACCCAGAGGAACAGAAAGTAGAGGTGTTACTCATGGCAACCACACTACAGCTTATCTTTTTGCTGCAAAAGATTAGATTATTTATCTTATCTCCATTACTGCCAGTTTAACATATTCACAAATTGTAACTGGTTGTGCTTTTAAAGATTGTTGTACGTTTTTAACAAATTTTTATGTATTTAAAGTGAACATTTTAGTGGAATGTTTGACTTCAATTATACTTCCTTCTGGATGTGCATGGCTCATCTCTCTGGAGGATTATACCTCAGTGAATCTGGCCCATACAAGGTAATGCCTATTTTAACTTGCATGTACAGAAGTGGAACTGAAGAGATTAACTTGTGTTTGACCTACTTCAGCTCTTCTGGTAATGAGGGGTACAATAGCACAGAATTAATCTCTCTCAATTTGTTGCTCTCAGGGGTGCTGCAAAGTTTTAAAGGTTTAGATTTGTGAGCAACTCCTGTTGTGATGAATACTCTCGAAAAGCTCCGGAACTCTTTAGAACCCTGTGTCCTTTTGCAGTTATTGTCAAAAATGGACACAAATGTTATGTGATCATTTTTTTCATGATATGTAATTAATTCCTCATAATCCATATGATATACCTATAAATTGGTTGAGCATTAAAAGATCTTCAAAATTATACTAGGACCCTGATTTACTAAAAGGAATACAGCATTTCTGCTTTCAAAGTAAATGTTCTTTCTGCAAAGTGAATTTTCAATTAACTTACTGAATGAGCTGAAGTTGTGCTATCTTCCGTAATCCAATCATGTTCAGGCAAAAATCCTTTTTTCCCATTTCCTTGGACATAATTGAGTATTCTTTGCAACATGAATTTTCATTTTGTTCTATCTTATTCACAATGAAAAGTGAAGATGCACTGTGAAAAGTAAATATTCACTTAAAAGTAAATGTGCTCAACTGCTTTAGTAAGTAAATCACAGTGTGTCATACATTTTCTGAAAACTTTCTACAATAGCAATATATACCATACACATGGAACAATTGCAAAAAATAAACTTTGGGCAGTAGAATCAGATAAAAAGTGAATGACCAGGTTGGAAAAATTTGTACTCAAATTTGAGTCTCTTTCAATGCCTATTGGGGTTTATATTTGCTATAAATAGAGTGTGCCTTTATGTAAAATAACAATATAAAGATTGTCAAATTATTTGCAGCTAATTAAACAAAAATGTCCATGGTTAATGTGTGTTTCTTTCCATCTAAATAATCTGGGGAATGTAGTTGTCCACATATCTTTACATTACTGAAATAATACACCCTAAAGGGACACTGTCACTTTGACCATTCAGAGCAAAGTGGCAAAGCTTTCGCAGTGCTGCCCCCCTACCCCTGACCCAATACTCCACCTCTCTACTGATTTCCTGCCACTTCATTGCAGATGGTGGAAAGTATTGAGTGCTTCTGGGTAGAATATGACTTCTTCCCACGATGCAGTGCTCAGGTTTAGGGATAATTGGCCTAAATGCTGTCAAATGCTAGATGGTAGGCTCCAACATCAGATATTTTAATGAAGAAGGGAGAGTGACAAAAAATCACCGAAGAAGTATCAGTGGGTCAGGGAGGTAATGCAGACACTGTCACTTTGCCTACACTGACAATTTAAGCCTATCCTGTGAAGAAAGAGGAAACTACTCCATCAAGAATAATAAATAGGAGCATAATGGCATAAAACAAAATTGCACTGCAAAGTTTACAAATCAGTTTAAATTATACTGGAGTCGGATCTTTGTAAAAAAAATTGTAGTTTTTTATGGGTAGTTACTTTTTATTCTTTGCCTTATTGAATAAGACACAAAAAGTATTTGGGTACCCTTTTTATGCATGTTTATGAGAAGTTAAAACATTTTTCATTACAAAATCAAGAATGTAAAGTTTCTATGGAATATAATTTCATGAGATACCATGACTAAACTTACTATCCTCCAAATGGAGGGAGGGCAAACAGAATATATTTATGCAAAATTACTTCATCCGAAGGCTATGCCAAACCACAGACTTGGTATGGAAAATTAAGTGTGGGAATGTGCTTACTTTCACTAAAGAAGAAATAAATCTCATTTTTGCTATAAGTAGATGGTTTTAGACAGGCATGGTTTATACTAAAGACATTTTAGGAAAAAAAGTGCCATGGTGGGCTTTTATTGAAGGGCAACATAGTGGCTTGCAGATTAACACTATAGGCTCAATTCACAAAGCTTTAACATGAGTTTAAAGCTCCCTAATTTAGTCACATGACTATGTAATTTTTAAACCTGTTTGGACTGATTTTTTCGAATAAGTATACTTAACCTAGTGTTTTAGCTTTGTGAATTGAGACATATTTGATTTACTTTAGGTTAAGGGAAACCTTCCTGAGAGAAATACAGGAGCAGCCATAGCTGACCTCCTTCTAAAATGCTTGATGTTCGGCACTGTTTTTCTTCAATAGTTTGTGAATCACTGAACTGATAAAATCATGTAGTAAGTAAACCCAGACTGCAGTCAGAAATCTATATATGTATGATGGTTCTTTCTCTGTGACTCAAGTACTGGCTCAGTAGAATCAACAATGGCTGCTGGCATACTCTTTTAAGTACTGGTCTCCTTTAATTACCTGGCTAGACTGGTGTAAAAAACTATGTTTAAAACATTAAAATATAAGCCAAGCCTTACTAAAACCTACAAAAAGCTCAGAACCAAACAGAAAAGAACAGAACATCAGTGTTTTGTGTGAAATATATCAGCACTAAATAATCATATAACCTAAAAAGAAATGTACTGTATTGTTATGTACATTGGTATTACTAGATGTATATTTCTCCTTCCTATCTGCCTGACTGTCTTGCAATATAGCATAAGTAATTTAAAAATTGTCCCAAGAACTTAGCATTAGATACATGCTTAAACAAATGGTTAATAGAAGTTTGGGATGTGGTCATCAAATGGCAGGAAAATGGATTCCTTCTTGCAAAGACCATTACACCAGATCTTTGCCATGCTCTTGCTGTGGAATATGGTCATCATCACGGACTGCTCTGTTGCACTGGGATATTTTTTTAACAGTGGCTTCCTGCTCTCAAGACTTTGGCATTTCTGTTTCAGCAGCTGCCAAAATTGTCAACACCGATCTGTCAGAAGGGATTTCTCCTGGCAAAACTTTGAAGCTACTTTTTGACATCTCCAGCAAACTAATTGTTGTCTCCTGCCTGGATAGGTCCTAACGAGTTAGTGTCTTCTCAAGAGATGAAGAAGAAAGGACTTATAAAATCAATTTACTAGGCTGTTATGCATTATTATCATCCAAGACAAAAACTTGTTGAAGCCAGGACGTAAAGTAGAAGAAGTCTCTGAGAAAAGGTTACAGAACATCCATCTTCCCTCCTCTTCTAATTGTGTCTTTTCTTTGCTCATTTTAATACCCACTTCCCCCTTGCTTAAAGACACTTTATGACAAGCATTGTATTCTTCTTTGGATAAAGGGAACCCTTTTTATGTAGCAGACTGTGAGTGACAGTGGGAAGGGGTCCAATTGCCACTAGGACTTTAGGCAATAAATCATCTCCTACTCGCGTCAGCTGACTGGACAACACCCACTTACAGGGTCTGTAAGTTCTTCAAAGTGTGAATTAGAATCCTTAGTCCAAATTCTTTGCTCTGCTTCCCAAAGCTCAGCAAATGGAGATTTCAGATTACAAATTTCAGATGAGGGGGAAGTAATGTTCTTATGGTTTTGCTAAGCAATATTTCCTGTGCTTTTGATTAAGCAACAGTGACTAGCAGAAAGATTTGCATATAAATCTTTTACATTGTAAAAGACCTGTTCTCTCTCCCTCCTAAATGACATATTAAAGTATATATCATATTGTGCGGTCGTAAATGTAGTCTAGATGATCAAATACAATGGGTTTTGATTTTGAAATATTAGACATAAAATGTAAATATATTTCTGACAAAGTTATGGATGTAGTTTATTCTTTGCAGATTTTCTAGATGAAAGTCAGTCTCCGCAGTGCATTGTCAGTGCGTCATGGAAAATGACAGTGAAGTCTTTCTCAGTTTAAGTATGCGAAAAACCTGCCTATAAACTAAGCTGAACAAATAGTGTGTCAGATCAGTGTAACAGGAAAAAGCATTTCAATGATAACATGAAAGATGCTTTATAGATTATGTGCTATCAGGTGGAAGTTATTTATTAACTGGTGAATCACGTTGAAAACAAAGGATTGTTAAGGATGAGTTTTTAGATTTAAAGAGCTTTATAAGGTCAAAAAGGGACACGGTTATACATGTCTACAACACTTTTCTTTCATTGATTTTTTTTTAATGCCATTAAAAATTCTGTCCAACAAATTATCTAGTGTTATGGTAATTCTGGCTGATGATGGACAAAAAACTCTGGATGATTCCTGCTTGGCTTCTCATAAAAATATAAAGCACTTTCTTGATGTCAGGAAGAAAAACTGGAATGACATTGGGGTTTACACAGTGAATTAGTTATGTTCCATTGACTTCTGTATTTGGTGGAATGAGAGGTAAGTAGAAAATCTATAAGCACTCTACTGTCTGCTCCTTTGCAGATCATTTTTTGTTTGCTTTTATTAGTAGTACATCTTTTTTCCCTGCTCATTCTGTCGCGCAGTAGTTTATGTGACCATAGACAACCTTTTATATGGAATATATTTTAGAAGGGTGCAGAAATGGTATGGAAGCCTCATTTTTCTCACAGGTCTGTAATTTCATGATAACGATTATTATAGAAACACATCAGTCATTTGTGATCCCGTACACATTTTTGTTAAATAATGCTTGATAAAGAAATTAACACTTGATTGAACAGACACTTTCACTCTTGGATGCTTGATGTTCTGGAACTGGAAAGGATGCTGAGGAGCATGTCACATTTTTCTCTTAAGTGAAAAGAAAGAAAATCTGCAATGGTGAATGATATGATTTCTCAAAAACAGGATAAGGGAGATAAATCCAGGCCAACAGCTCAGGCTTGTAACCTAACAGCTATCATAAATAATCAAAACCTATTTGAGACTTGAAGATAGGACATTAGAGGCTATTTACACTAGTAGAGTGATGCCATCGATCAGTTACAGCAAACCCCAAATAGGACTACTATGATGTCATTGTTATTTATGGTCCACAATGGTATTAAAACTATCAGAGTTTTTTATATTAGATATTAATTTTACATTTTGACCTCTGTCTGTCTTTCTGTCTATATATAACATTGCTAACATTGCTAAAATATGCACTTTATATTTTTTTAGTCACTATAAAAAAATGATTTGGGTGAATCAGTAGGTTAGCTGGGTGTAGCAGTATAATTAGTCTGAACTCTATTGTGCTAACTTACTAAAAGAGATGAGAATTTTCACACAATTATATATATATATATTATATTCACTTTAAATTTCCAGTCACATGCAGATAAAGAAGGTAGACATGAATGTAATTGTCTAGTGCTCAGACAAAGTAAATATTCATACAATTTGTTGTGTGAAGATTCTCAGCTACTGTAGAAAAACTGCCTCCATGTGTCTGGAACTATCATGGGTTTATTTCATAACTGGAAAAGGGGTCAAACTGAAGCAAACTCATACCAGCCAATCATGGGTGCTCTTTTAGTAATCCAAATCTAGTAACCTGGAGCCTAATTGATTGCTTTTGGTTAGCATTACTGATAGCTTTTCCCTGTTAATAAAATGTGCAATTTGGACACAAGGTGGAACAATCCTTATGTTCAGGCACCATGATACTCTATTTTTTCATTTAGCTCTCTTCTGAAGAGACAGTCTGCAGCTCCACATATGTTTTATTAAGCCTGATTTTAGAACATGACAGACTTATTTCATTCAAACAGTAGTTTTAAAATGTTAATGATTAACCAGTCTGGCTAATTCAGTAACAACATTCATCTAGGTAAACCTTCCTTTTATCACTCCTGCTAACACAGGAAAGCTGGCGGGGCCCTCTATTTTTGTTGAAGTGTTCTAATGTTTCTGATAAAGGCTTAATGTATGACAGTTCTAGGACATTTGGTTTCTTGCAACTGATAATAGTTTTATAGGCACATTGCTCTGTTATGTACACAGAGAAGACAAGAGGGTAGGCATTATACTGTACAGTGGCTATTAGGAAATGCTGTATGTTAACAAATAGAATCTGGATGCTAGTCACATTCATGGATTGATCCCAGCATTCTTCATGAGTACTAGCAAAGCAATAGCATAATGAATAGTAATATTCCTTGCACCATGGCACTGCAAAAAATTAAGGTTAGGCTTCGGAACAATTGTTCTCTGAATAGGAATTATTTGGCTAAAAAAAAGCTATTCATAGACAAAGTTTAGTATCTTGCACACTTTTATTTGTCAAATAAACCAGAAATACCAAAGTATGCAGTATTCTTAAGCTGGGCATAAATGTATAGATTTTTTTTATGTTCAGCTTGTGGACCTAATAAAAGAAATCCTACAGTTTCCTCCATCCATGCCAACAGTGCAGAAGGCCAGAAACTCCCACTGTTCCCTATTGTATTCTGACAGCCAGCGTTGCCGACTGTCAGAATACCAAAGCAGTGCCTGCATATAATTGGATGAAATTTACCCCCTGTTCCTTCAACAAAAGTCAGTTGAAAAATCGACATTCATTGATCTGGGTATTGCCAACATAGCCACCCACAGAATGAATTTTGTGTACTTTAGCATGAATCGTGTCAGGAACATTTAACACTCCTGACCCATGGCAGGGTGATTGCTAGATACAGCCTCTGGGTGGTTTTCAAACCCGTTTCAAGCCTGCCAAGCCCTCAGTCGTGTTTGTGATAGTGTTTACAACATGTGCTTCAAGCTCCCTGTTTCTCTGCCTTGTTTCTGTACCTTGACCTTCATCTTAGCCCTGCCCTGCCAGCTAGTTTGGATTCCCTTTTTGATGACCTTGAATCAGATTTTGACTATACTCAGAATGCAGCCTACGTTTTGGCCACGGATTTGTCCCTGACTACTCTTTGAACACCGCTTGCCCTGAACCTGGATTGTCACTGGACCATTTTCCCTGTCTGCCAACTGCAAGTACCTGTTCGTTGTGCATAGTTTGTGCCTGCCCCAGCATGGTAGCTAGGAGCTATAGCATTGCGTATATGACATAGGGGCAAGGGGGTACCAATAGGCCTGTTTGCCTTATGGGAAAGGTTGCTGCTATAGGTGAAGGACACAGAAGGCAGCTCTCCACCAATGCTAGGGGTAGGTGCAGGGGCGGACTGACCATTTGGAAACTCGGGCACTGCCCGAGGGCCCGGGGTCAGTAGGGGGCCTCATGAGATGCCCCTGGTACCTTTTTCATAGGCTTTTTTGAGTTTGGGCAAGGACACAGGGGCCCCATGATTCCCTATTGCCCGGAGGCCCCATGAGTTGTCAGTTCGCCCCTGGGTAGGTGTGACAAATCAGCTGAAATTTGATGCATGTATGGCCAGCTTTAGTCACCTGTAATTCCACAAAGGATAGATAGATTCCACTAAGATACATAATTTATGCAACTCCATATCCTGTGACTTTTAGTTCCTGCTGCCAATTTCTCCCCTTCTTTCAAAATCTTGTCTTGCTGCCTCCAGGTTTACTGCCTTCTCTTCCCATTCCCAAAATACAGCCTAGCTTGTCCTGCAACCAATGCCTCTCAATTTGACTTTACTGCCTCTTTCTCTCCCGTCTTCATAATCCAAGTTTGCTGCCTCTTTTCTACCTGTAAACCACAATGTAGTTTCACTGTTTTTTCTTCCATGTTTTTTTTTAATAAAATATGTTCTTGCCACCCCCACCAAAAAAAAAAAAAGTCTTTCTACTTCTTCTCTCCCTCCACCACATTGTATTTAAATTTTGCAGCCAAATTGGGATAACACCATTTTCTACTTTTTAATTTTGGTTCCATTTTTAATACATTTAAGAGCATTTGAGGTAGAACCTATTAGCTACTTATTCCTCTGTTCTGCATAGGTGCTGCTCTTTTTCCACAGCATGCTTTACTTTTCAGAGTCTGACAGGTTTTACCATTTCCATTTTGTCACTGACAGCATACTGTATGTAGTATTCATGTGGTAAAAGAGTCTGAATGATGGGAATTCTTTGTAAAAAGGATATTTTATTTAGTGTTTTATTGAAGTGAGTCCATGTCATTTATACAGAGCAATAGTCATCCTTATCTGTTCCTAAGAACTTCATTGCTTACAATTTATCCTTTACAGTTAATTACAACATGTATATGTGAAAAACATGTTTTTTTAAGGCAATAACCACCTTTCACCATGCTCACCAAGCAATGTGGCATTGTTTGACATCTTCCAACTCTCAGGTGTCCCTACTGGCCTTTTTAGAGATATAACATTGCAATTCTTTCAGAGGCAGAGACTAAGAAGGGAACAGTTCAGTGTACTCTTTGGGGTCACTGAAAATATGGTAAAATATCTGGCACGCTTCTCTTAGGATAATCACATCACTATCCATGATTTAACATGCAGAAACTAAGTTGGATAAGAGACATAATGTTATGAGAGAAATATGTCCATGTTTAAACACATGAATTATACACAAAGGTGAACATTACTACATATTTCATTATGACTACACTGTATCAAGCAGACCAAGAATGAGATGTTGCATATTTTGACTGCTTATAAGTACAGCTCTATTTAATATTTTTGTGACTCTCACTATGTTGTGCACTTCCCCACTTACATAAGCAGCTCAATATCTCTGCCCCTATATAAAGTCGAAAACTGTTTGGAGGTGTACTAATCAGTGAGGTAATCCCTGCAGAACTATAATACAGACAGAATGTGTAAAGGATTTCATAACCCATGGTGATTTTGGAGAAGCCTATTGCAAGGCTTAGTTTAATGCTATGCTTTCCTTGGTGGAGGCGAGCAGTTAATCCTTTGATCCTGTGTGGGTGCCACTTATCAGAACAAAGTGTCAGCAATTGTCAGTTCTAGCCAGCAACCATTTGGAGAAGAGTCTGGATATTCATGGGTCCCCATTGTAAATAGAGCATGTGGTCCTTTACTGGCACCCAAGAAGAAGCCCCAATAATAAGAGGTAGAAAAGTTTGTGAGAGAAGAAAATATATTGTTAAAAATGAAGAGCTTTCTTTCAGTAAAAATGTTAATGAGCAATGGAGGAGGGTTAGGTAGCCACAAGCATTTCCCTTAGTTTGTTGGCTCTTCTGTAAATTCAAATTTGTAGTTTATTTACAATTTTAAGAAATACATTGTGGGTGATCAAAAAGACATGTGGGAGGTTTGCTATAAATTATTTATTATTTATTATTATTTATTACATCAAGTTTATATAGGGCCAAAGGGTTTGCTCAGCGCTGTACAATGGGGGGGGGGGGCAATACATGGCACAGTACAACAATAACAAACAACGTACGAGGGGTAAGAGGGCCCTACTCTTTCGAGCTTACAATCTAGGAGGGAGGGGGTAGTGGAACAATAGGAAGTGGCTGAGGGGAATGAGGGGTGGGAGGAAAGAGGGAGAATGGCCGTTAGGTGAGGGTGGGGTAGGCTTCCCTGAAGAGATGGGTTTTGAGGGAGCGCCTGAATGTGAGGAGGGAAGGTGACAGTCTGATGGATTGGGGCAGTGAGTTCCAGAGCATGGGGGAGGACCTGGAGAAGTCTTGCAGTCGTGCATGGGAGGAGGAGACCAGGGAGCAGGATAGAAGGAGGTCCTGTGAGCAGCGAAGGGTACGGGTAGGGCGGTACTTGGGGATCAGGTTGGTGAGGTAGACAGGGGCAGTGTTGTGAACGGCTTTGTAGGTCAGGGTTAGAAGTTTAAATTTGATGCGTTGGGCAATTGGGAGCCAGTGGAGGGAGAGGAAGAGGAGGGTGGCAGAGGTGGAGCGGGTGGTGAGGTGGATGAGTCTAGCCGCTGAGTTCAGGATGGTCTGGAGCAGGGAGAGCCTGCACTTGGGTAGGCCGGTGAAAAGAGAATTGCAGTAGTCAAGGCGTGAGATGATGAGGGAGTGTACTAGAAGTTTGGTGGTGTCAGGGGTGAGGAAGGTACATATCTTGGCAATGTTGCGGAGGTGGAGCCTGCATGTGTCACTCCAGTGCTATCCCTAAATTTAAGACATCAGCAGAGATGGACTGTTGCTATCTGTGTGAGAACAGTGGTCTCTCTACAACAGTCCATCATCCCCCCCTTCCCCTGCTGTGTCAGCAAACTTACACTTCATGCTGATTAGAAAGTTCTAACTCATATTGGACTGCTAATCTCACACATCATCGGCCCTTCTCTGCAGCTTGCTGTCTATGTTTTGGAGTTTGGGCTTGTCCTGGGGGTGAATTACAGCAAATCTAACAGTTAGACATTTGCACATATGACTTTTCATCACCTTCATTTCATGTACTTTACCATTGGGCTTAAAACATATTGTAGACCCTTGTGTGCTCTGTTCCTTCTTTGTTTAGGTACTGAGGCTTTAGGAAACCTGTAAATGGCACCATATAGTTTCTTATATACTTAATTTTTATGTATATATTGTTTTAAAGAAATCTTGATCTTTGTTTTTTATCTAAACAGATTTAGCTGAATCCTTCTGTTTTGAATGTCTTGCTTCCAGTTTATCATCAATATATTACAGTCATAGTTCAGCAAACTGAGACCTTTAATTCACAATGTCTTATGTTATGTTATCCCAGACTGTCAGCAACAACATGAACTTGACAGAAGATGTCGGATTGATAAGTGCAACAAAGGAAGATAGTGACAGCTGTACGCCTCTTGTGCTTCTCTTCTATATTCTCACTCTTCACAGTTGATGGTCTGATGGAGTGATCCTCATATGTCTGCTATTCCTTTCACAAAGACTAGATCTTTTCCAAAACATTGTAACAAAGTTATATCCACATGGCTTATTTTGCATTTAACACCATAAATGACTATCTGTCTTCTATTAGAATTTGTGCTAACAACAACCTAATTACTTTTCTAAAATAAATCAGTGTATAAAATAATTTAATATTTACAAGGATAAAAAATATTATTATTTTTATGTCCAATAAAAAATGTTGACATTCTTTTATCTCTTCAAGCCATTTTTGGTGAGCAGGCAGAACGTATAAGGTGACAGGCATTGTTTTGCCTGCACTTGCCGGAAGTCATCCCCAGAGCCTAGTACTGAGGGCCGATGCGCTAATAGGAAGGGGAGGGGAAACAGGCCAGCCCTCAACAGTGCAGTCAAGTGTTAAAAATATGCAAATTAGAATGCCCCAGAGTTTGGGGCACCCAAGGAGTCCACAAACACTGTTAAATAAACACTCATGGATTACTATATGTCTTCATTTGACTGTTGACTTTCATTAAGTCACATGTGTAGCAGGGCCAGACTGACAACTCATGGGGCCCCCCGGGCAATAGGGGATCATGGGGCCCCTGTGTCCTTGCCCAAATTCAAAAAAGCCTATGAAAAAGGTACCAGGGGCATCTCAAAGGGCCCTTTACTGACCCTGGGCCCTCGGGCAGTGCCCGAGTTTCCAAATGGTCAGTCCGCCACTGATGTGTAGTTTATAGGATTAGTGCACTTCTAAAAAAGTACTATATCCCACTCAACTTGCCATCTTTATTAAAATTAACCTTTCAATTGACCAAACATATAAAGCTAGTGGTAACTTTAAAATTCAGTTAACCTAATAAACAAACACACTCCTCTTTTACCCAAAATATGCAATCTAAGAAAACTAAATAGCAGTGTAACTGACATGCAAATTGTGATTTTTGTTACGTTTCATGATTTTTTTCATGAAAAACTAAAACTAGCCATAGTTGTATTGAAGTTCAGCAGGTTCAGAAGGGACCAGCTGATTTTGACCCATGTGTTGGCAGGGTGGTTGTACTGAAATCAATCCATCGATCTACAACAAGCCTGTGCCTCTTTTTTTTGTTCGATCACCTCCGTTGGCTATAGCAGCCGGCAGAGATCATCGTACTCTGACAGCTGGGAAATCTCCCGCTGTCAGAATACAAAAGCTTTGTGGGAGGGATTCCCCTATCAACACTGAATGTGTTGATGAGAGAACTGAGAAATTTCCTTTCCTGAAACCTGTGCAGGAAAGAAAATTGCTTAATGTATGGCCTGCTTTAGTGTTGAAATGTATTTATTTATACGGGGGCTAGGGGTGCATTTCATTATCAATTCTGGCTACTTATAAGGCTAATAAGCAGGCTATTGTCAAACAAAAGGCATAGGAATCCAGACATTGCCATGGATGAGGGAAAGGGGGGCATGTACCAAAGAAAAAATGTAAAACATAATACCTTACAGTGGGGAACACTGAAAATACACAAATATTTACTATTAACTATAGTCTTAAAATTATATGGGAATAGCTCTCTATATCGTGCAAGAGGCAGGATGGTGTTGGCCAATGGAGGAACAGCTGGGTCTCCAGGGACAGACATAGATATAATCTTTGTTCACTGATTATTCTCTAGTGAGATGTTTATAAGCTGAATACTTCATATTTGGCAGTGATCTCTGTATAAATTGGCAGAGAAAATGGTTGCTTTAAATTTATAATTTGAATGACAGACTTTGGATGCAAAGGAAAGTGTTTTCTCACTTGTCTGCCTGATCAGGGCCAAGAAGTGTTTACAGGGACCGGCTGACCCAGAGGCAGGAGAGGCTGTTGTCTTAGGCACAGTATTGGAGAGCGTGCAATTGGGTTGGAGTCTCTCCTGCTTCTTCTCTCTGGCTATCTCCTGTGCCCTTCAATACCAATCTGTTAAAATGCAGATTAGCCCTGCTGCTTACACTGGGAGATCAGCTCTCTCAGTGCAATCAGTGGGGCTCCACTGTCCATGTGATAGCTGTCCCACCACTTTATCAGAAGCTTCTGATAAACAGAATGCACAGGACATTCAGTTCTACTCTTCATAAATGTATGCATGAAAGCTACAGTTGTAGACATTATTCCTACATTACTGTTCTGTGTGAATTGGAAACCTATTCAAAATAAATAAATACAATCTTACCCTTTGTGAGGCCTAATTCAATTTCATGAACCTATTCATCTTATTCTTCTCCTAATTTTTGTTGCTTTTTTTTAAGTCCCCAGATGGAAGAATAGATTTTGTTATCATTATGTTAATGATTCATTGGTTCAGTTTCCCCATGCCTATTATTATGACTAAATTGCAATAATCTAACCACATCTCAATACCTCCCACCTTTCTGTTTGGTTTCCCATAGACCAAAACATAATAATCTTAGGGCTGTAATTTCTGCACTGGCCCAACATTTATGCATATGAATGTGCAAGTTTCATTTGTCTCCACTTCTTGATGGAGGGGGGCATTGTATTTTGGAAACTTCGCCTTGGGTTTCACAGGAATGTTTACATTCAGTGCTCCATTCTCCTGTAGCCCATATACCATGCGCTGGGCCCAACCATTAAGAATAATGGCTGTCTCATACCTGTTTATGTGTTTATCTTACTGCCTTTCCCAGTAGAATTTCTCCAATTACAACACTGGAATTGATCATGTGATTGTTGCAGGTAGACACTTCCAGGTAGCACTCAGGTAGTAAGGTAAGTTTCAATAGAACAGCAGCTTGTAAAACTCTTCAGTTAGGTTTGGTTAGATTAGGTTACATTATAATGGTTCATTTTATTGGCTAGGTTAAATGTTTTGGGCAAGGCAATGGATTAAACTATATGTTTAATCCAGTTTTGAATAGAGAAGGAATTGGTCATCACCTCTGTAAGGTTTTCATTGCTGTCTGTTTTCCCGCTGTAAAGAAGTCCTCTGTTTATCCTGGAAACCATTGCCACTGAGACAGAAAGTGAGGGGAAAACCAAAATTTTATAGCTATGGGAGGTGATGAAAAATCCAAGAGGTGAGGGAAAAATCCTCAGGCACCTCTGTTGTTATGAAAAATCTTTTAAAAGAGAATTCATTCAAACAAATCATTTGGGACAACTTGGACCAAGTGAATTATTTGCATGCCAGAACGAACTGGTCATGGCTTAGGCTATATTATACTTTAGTAGCTTGTGCTACGTATAGTATGCGGAGCTGTGTTCTGGCAGGAGTAGCAGTGACTTCCCACAGGCATCCACTAAAAATACTGAAAAAGAACGTACTGCTGTGTAAGTAGGCCAAACAGGTGTGTTTTAAGTGCTACTTACTTTTGCTGTGTGACTGCTAATTTATTTATACAGTAAATCATCTTCTTCCTTAGCTATGCAGCCTTACATCTACCTAACCCTATCAATTTGTTTCATTCATGCTTATTCACCCTCTTGCGTCTCTTTGCTGCTACATAATCATTGTAAGGGACCGCCCAGCGGTACCACTAGCACTCCACTGATCAGGCGTCCCCAGAGCACGGAATCTAAGCCCCAGAGTACTTGTTCACCAGGGCCCCTGATGGTGGGGATGGACTTGGAGTACCCTGAGACCAGGTCGTGGCTACTGAGTATACCTGTCAGTCGTAGGGGTAGTCACCAGGGGCTCCCACGGGGAAGAGCCTGATATAAGGAGGTCGGGTGACCCCGTTGGGATGGATGGATGGCTGAGCAGATGCGAGGTCAGACAAGCCAGATCGGTAACGGTGGGGACAGTGTGGTACAAAGCAGCGGGCAGAGATTAGTCGGGTCACACGCCAGGTCAGCAACAGAAGGTCAGATCTAATAAGGGGCATCCAGGAGAGAGGTCAGGCAAGCCAAGGGTCAGAGTAGGAGAATACAGCAAGGTCAGGTACAATCCGGGTCAGTAACTTACAGGGCACAGGTTCGCAGGTTCAGGGATACAGGAGAGACCAGAAGGCACTGAATGACAGCTCAGGGCTGTTTAAATATTGCGCCCTGCACTGTCATTGGTGCCAAGCGCGCGCCCGCAGCTTCTACTGCGCATGCGCAAACCCGAATGCCGCGGCCGGCCAGGACCTAGTGCCCGCATCCCTGCACAGGGTGGCGCACTGCGCCTGCGCCGGGACCAGCGCCGCGGGGATCCCTGACATTGCCCAGCTGCTACGGGCAACCTCCGGATGCCCACCCAATCTCTCCACCACAGGTGATCACGAAGAAACCCCCGGACAAGTCTAGGTGCATGGACGTTTTTGGCAGGTTCCCAGGAATTGTCCTCTGGACCATAACCCTTCCATTTAATTAGGAACTGGGTCTGACCCCCCCTCCTTCGGCACTTCAGGATTGCTTCCACCTCAAACTCTTCTTGTTCTTCAAAAGCTATGGCCTCCGGAGGTCTGGACTCTTGATCTGGAAAGGAATCTGGAACCACTGGCTTTAGCAAGGACACGTGAAATACTGGATGAATCTTGAATGTTTTAGGGAGGATGAGCTCATATGCCACCTTATTGATCATTCACACAAAAAGGCCCTACAAACTTTGGTCCTAATTTCTTTGACGGACATAACATTTTCAAATTTGTTGTTGCCAACCAAACCTTATCCCCAGGCTGCAGCACCAGGTCCCCCCTTCATTTCTTATCAAACGCCTTCTTGTTGTCCTCTTGGGCCTGAGCGATGGCTTCCTGTAATAATTTGTTGTTGGAGGAAAAAAAAACAAGTGCGTCTTGTGTTGCCGGAACTGGGCATTCAGGGACCAGATCAGGGAGAAAGACAGGGTGAAAACCGTAACTGCGCCTGCGCCGGGACCAGCGCCGCGGGGATCCCTGACAATCTTACCCCACTTACATTCTCACCCACTTTTCTCCACCAGTATACCTGAACTCAAAAAGTGAACATTTGCTGTTGTATAGGGAACATTTATTAATAGTAATTGTCCTTAAACAGTATCCTGAAAAAAACATATTTTGTCTTGAAATCCTTTTACAAAATAACAGCACACTTCCTAGTGCCCACATACTCATTGGTGTATATCTACAGTCTGAGATCTAAGACGCTGTTGCCCCCTCACTGCTAGTCTCAGGAAATTTGGAGTTAAATTTGATGAATTCACAACTGTGCTGCTCACTATTACTGGAAGCTTTCACATGAAGATGCAAAGTCCTGCTTCTAGCAATATGGGAGTCTCCAAACAAAGAAACAAAAACAGAACAAGGCAATGTGAGTCAGTAATAGGGAAATTTCAGCTGCAGGGAGACCACAGGCAACACTGGTGACTAGTCCTTTGCCCTTTGCCTGCCTTTTTTTGGGAACAGCTTCCAGAGTTTAGTTCCTCTTTAATCCCTAATAATCATTATGCATGAAACCCTTGCCATCATTCTCTTGTGCTTTATTGAATTCCTTATCTGTTTGTAATAAACTAATGTCAGTCTATGAGCTCTTATGACAGGGGACTAAGCAGTTAGCTCTCTTTTGCAGCACTGGGTCATGAGATTGACATCCACCAAGGACCTTGTCTGCATGGAGCTTGTATACAGTACTCTTACCATGTTTTCTCTTGTGTTCCTTGGTTTTTCATCACCAACCATGTTTGAAGAAGGGGACACACCCGAAAGCTTGCACTGAAAATGTGGATGTTAGGGCAAATAATAAATGTATCACGAACAGTGCTCAATTGTTCTTTTCACCTTAGCCAAAAACCTATTGGTAGAGTAGTCGGTATCTAACCGAACTGACCTTTGGTTATGCATGCACGTTGGAGTCCTAGGCCACTCCACACAGCTCCTCAGGAACAGCACAGGTATTCTGTTCCTTCAGAACGCATATGCCGGATTAAATGAAGAAAGAATATTCATTTTACGTTTAGTAGATATTCATTTTACCTACAGGTAAGCTTTATTATAAGCTTACCTGTAGGTAAAATTAAAAAACAGAGTTTACAACCACTTTAATGTGAATGTACTTTGCAAAAGTGTTGGTATGGCATAAATATGAGTAGTAATAACTGTAAATGACAGTTAGTTGTGTCCTCTTTCAATGTCTGCAATTTATGCACTGTGCAGTTTTATTTATAGAAAGTTAAACTACCTGTACCTGATTTTGCTGTGTTGAAAAATAGTGCCGTAGAAAGTTAAACATTTCAAGTTTATTGCCTACTTTGAACACTGGGAAGTAAAAGAGTGGTTATAGAATTACTGCTCTCTCTTCTCTGTACTTCCTCTTGTACATAGCTTGAAAGCCTTCTGTTTAATGCTTTTTAAGACCCAGCAGGACACTCTTCTATTATAGATTCACATCTGATGTCAGCGACACAAAAGAAAGTTTTATGTGTGAATTCTACTAACAGTATAAGTGAAAAGTATATTTTAACAAATATTTTTTTTGTAACATGTAGCAGTAACCAGATTACCATTTTGGTTTTAAATACACGCTGAAATCAAACACCTTGGCTGTGTAGGCACTAATAAATGTAATATTTCCACATATGTATATGAATTGGCAGACAAGGTGAAAAGTGCAGCCCAGCTGACTTGGGAGTGGCTTTGAACGTAATAACAGGAACAAAGAGATAGCTGGTAAGATTTAAGAGCATTCGTCAGTAGGGTGTTGAGAAGTCATGTTACATAGTTCAAGAGGGTCAAACAGAGTGCAAAAAGACTTTTGCTTATTAAGTCTGAATTGACCAGCAATATCAAATACCTACAGTCTCTGCAACAGTCTCCTTTGAGTTTTTGTCCTATATTCCAACTCTCTCAATACACACTGGAATATAATTCTGGCAGCTGCCTGTGCAGTTCACTCATTTGTTCTATGATAGTATTTTTTTTTTTCATAAAACTAGCGCAACATAAAAATTTTTGCTTAGGCTATTACAGTGTTTGTTTAAAAAACTAGAAACAATTGAGTACTGTCCGTGATACTTTTTTTATTTGCACTAACATACAATTTTGAGGACAAGCTTTCGGGGTATGTCCCCTTCTTCAAGGTCCAAGCAGTACTAAAAATAAGTATTTAAAAAACTATAATGTTATATACAATGGTTGCTTTTCAGATGTGTACTTTTTTTATTATTATACAGGATTTATATGGTGTCAACAGTTTGCTCAGTGCTTTACAATATAAAGGGAGACAATACAGCAACAATACAGTTCAATACAAGAGGGATAGGAGTGCCCTGCTCCTTGAAGCTTACAATTTTTGAAAGTGTATGTAAACCCTAACAATGGACTTCCCTTACTGATCCCCTTTTGGTCTGCTGAACATAACATTGGAAGTGTTTTGTTACATTCCATAAGAAAAATACCGTTTGAGTTTGCTAGATTGGGAGTTGCCTGTGTACAAGGAGGGATTATGGAGATCATGAAGGAGGAGGGAATGGGAAGAGGTCTGTGTTCTTTGTAAACTTAAAGGAATGAAGTAGACAGGGCTGACACCATGCACTTTGAAATTCTGAGCAAAACATATGCCATGTGTTGTCATGTCAAAGACGTTAGGCATACACAATATTTCTGGCACATGAACAGTTATTTTTCTGTATTTGCAGTCAGGGGTGGACTGACAACTCATGGGGCCCCCGGGCAATAGGGGATCATGGGGCCCCTGTGTCCTTGCCCAAACTCAAAAAAGCCTATGAAAAAAGGTACCAGGGGCATCTCATGGGGCCCCCTACTGACCCCGGGCCCTCGAGCAGTGCCAGAGTTTCCAAATGGTCAGTCCGCCCCTGTTTGCAGTGTATTTAAGGGATTAAACAAGGAAAATGAGCATGTCCTGCAGAAATGTACTTATTTTTTTTTTCTATTTTCTCTTGACATATGCGTTAACATTCATTTAGGCATAGTGCTTCTTATGAACCTATGCCAGTCTGACTTTTGTGGGCCACAACATTCTTGTTATTCAACATTCATCTGTCAAATAGATAGAACTAACTGATTTATACATTATAAATTCTAAACATTTATGAATTCAAAATTAAAATGACTTTATGAAAATTACAGATTTTGTAAACAATTTGGATCTTTCTGTATCACTGGAGGACATACTGTAGGAAGACATGTGTCTCCCACAGAGACATATTTATTTACTATTATTTATTTATTTCAGGTACTTATATAGTGCCGTCAATTCGTGCAGCGCTTTACATATATATTGTACATTCACATCAGTCCCTAACCCTCAAGGGGCGTACAATCTAAGGCCCCTAACTCACATTCATATACAAGGGCCAATTTAGACAGGAGACAATTAACCTACCAGCATGTCTTTGGAGTGACATATAATATTTAAATTCAAAAAGGAGCAGACTACCTTGGTCTTATTTTAAGGTGCATTATTGTATGGTGCTGTAGAAAATTTGATACATTGCTCTTCACTCCCTATATTGCTTTGTTGGCAAATGATGAAATGTATAATCAAACCACAGAAAGACACCTTTCTGCAGATTGAGTAGAAACAAGCTAGGTGTGTGCATTTTTTTTAAGGAGGATGCAGTTCACTTCATGAAAAGAAAACTCATTAAGAGGAACATGGAAAGGATGCTAGCATATCAAGTGATACAAGCTGCCATTTACAAAGCATAAAAAAGTGCACCACTATTTGGAGTTTGCATGTTCTCCCTGTGCCTGCGTGGGTTTCCTCCGGGTACTCCGGTTTCCTCCCACACTGCAAAGACATGCTGGTAGGTTAATTGGCTCCTGTCTAAATTGGCCCTAGTATGTGTATGTATGAATGTGAGTTAAGGACCTTAGATTGTACACTCCTTGAGGGTTAGGGATTGATGTGAATGTACAAAATATATGTAAAGCGCTGCGTACATTTATGGCACTATATAAGTACCTGTAATAAATAAATATACTGTATATGCATAACCATCACCAGAAGTGAGTCCATAAAATCAAATGCATAAACACAAAGTGCCAAAAATATAAAGAGTTATTTTAATGGTATCTTCATCCAAGGAATATTATTTTTCCTCTTTTAATTATCAGACTGGATGTCACACTTCCTAAAAGTCAATCTATCCAAAACTGAGCTCATAATATTTCCTCCCCCACGTGCCTCTTCCCCTGATTTCTTGGTCAGGATCAATATCACCACTATCAACCCGTCCCTGCATGCCAGGGTGCTAGGGGTAACCTTGGATTCTGAACTATCCTTTCAGGCTGACATCCAATCCCTGTCCAAATCATGCCACCTCAACCTCCGCAACATCTCCAGAATATGTCCCTTTTTAACCAATGATACCACAAAGCTCCTAATTCACTTCCTGGTTATCTCTCACCTCTACTACTGCAACTCCCTCTTCATTGACTTACCTTTACATAGGCTACCCCCCTCCAGTCCATCATGAATGTTGCTGCCAGGATCATCCACCTTACCAACCATTCAGTGTGTGCTACCCCTCTCTGCCAATCCCTCCACTGGCTTCCACTCAGCCAACAAATAAAATTCAAAATACTAACAACAACTTACAAAGCCATCCACAACTCTGCCCCCATCTACATCACCAATCTGGTTTCAAAATATCAACCAAACCGCTCCCTTCGATCCTCTCAAGACCTTCTGGTCTCTAGTTCCTGTGTTGCCTCCTCCCATGCTCGCCTCCAGGACTTTTCCTGAGCTCCCATCCTATGTAACTCCCTACCCCAATCTCTCTGGCTGTCTTCTAATCTATCCACCTTTAGATGATCTCTGAAAACCTTTCTTTTTAAAGAAGCCTATCCTGCTTCTACCTAGTAAACTGCCATTTCTTTATTCCAACAGCTCACCCCCCCACAGCTATTACCTTTTGTATCACTCAACCCTTCCTCCTAGATTGTAAGCTCTGATGAGCAGGGCCCTCTGTTTCCTCTTGTACCAAATTGTATTGTAATTGTAATGTCTACCTTCATTTTGTAAAGTGCTGTGCAAACTGTTGGATCTATATAAATCCTGTATAATAATAATAATAATAATAATAATAATTAACCATTTTAGTGTTCCACTACCACATGCTCTGCCAAACACTCTTACCAGAATATATTGACTCTCTAGATAAGAGAAACCAAAATTCGTCTGTATATATAGAGTCCCACACAGGATATCATGAACCTCCTCCTTTATGGTTGTTCAATCATAGAAGTTCAATAACTCCATTTTTTTAAAAATACACCATATACTCACAAAATTAAAATCATAAGTGCTTGTAATACAGATGGTCCTGGGGCTCAGATGGGATGCTTCTGGATATCAGGAAGCGTGATGACGTCATGAATGTGTGCTGCTCCCTACGCATTTCTTCATATCTGACGTCTTCCAGGGCATGGAAGTCACTTTTTCTGGGACTTTGTGTATATGCATTTTATTTTATGGACTTACTTATGCATTATTTGCCATTTTTCCGAGGTTGGGTGCTCAAAAAGGTTTGAATTATGATCAATGCTTTACAAAGACACTTTGATGTGGATTGGCTTTGCATAGACTTGAAAATTTACATTCCACCCTAGCACTTAAAACACTCCCCAAGACATCAGAATTCACCTGATTATTCAGTAAGATCCATGTCTGTATTTGCATTTTAATGACAGCATAGTAGTAAGACTAATTCGTATTTGGGGTATTTGATCTTGTAGTTGTAATAATCAGTACGCCTATAGAGAGCACACTATTAGCACTGCAGGGATCTACTACATGGAGGTTTCCACCTTTAAGTTAAGTAGAATAAAGTGATGATTACACCATACTCTAAAACTGCCATCATCTGTACTTTACATGAAACTTTGGTGAAACCTGTTATTGTTATTAATCTTGCAGTGACCTAGTTCCTGTGTTCAAATGTTACACACACACACACACACACACACACACACATATATATATATATATATTTATTTATTTTTTTGGTACTGCCTTGAATCTCTCTTTTTTTTTTAATTCAAACAACTTTTATTGTCAAGATAATAGAGAAAATGGAACAGTACTTACAGAATCCACAATATTACTGTAACAGCAGGAGTACACATAAATAGAACAACGT
Organism: Staurois parvus; assembly: GCF_062004578.1. NCBI lineage: Eukaryota > Metazoa > Chordata > Amphibia > Anura > Ranidae > Staurois > Staurois parvus. Next base: position 13,762,809 of record NW_028317951.1, on the reverse strand, counting down.
GGATACGCAGATCTTGTAATAAACAGAATAACAGAAATGGTAATCAAACAAAACAGAGACCACAAGGATCCAAAACTTTCTTGACAATATCTTGCTTTTTCCTTTTTACGTCTTATTCCTTCCCGACCAGATATAAACAGACATAGGGGAAAGGAACAAAGCCCAAAACATGTCTTCAAACAATAAAAAAAAAACACATCAACAACAACCTCTGGTTCACCCGAGACGTCTCATTAGATGCACATGAACTCCCCCAGGGGGAGGAGTGGAGCCACAAACCTGATATAAAATATCACACCTGCAGAAGTCGATCCACTATCAATTGAGGAGGGGTGAGTCCAGGAGTATCCAGCCAACCCTGCTTGAATCTCTTTAAGTGAAATTACACTGGCGCCCACATTCCAGATAAAATTCTTCTGTTGAAAGCAAAAGTTTCTGTTAGGATTCATTATATATCGTGGCCATGTTGCTGTACCAGAGTTTACCAGCCGTTGTTACTGGTAAAATGAGAAAATGATAGTACAGAAAAGTCCAAAGCTCTGTTAGTACATAAAGGAGTTACATGTAATAATTTTCCTGAAACCTCCTTTATGATTCTTTATGTCATGCAACACAATTTCTTGCCAACAGCCCTAAATTTCTGTGACCAAAGGGATAGCTTTTTGTGTGTATGAATGAAATTTAAATGGAAGAGGGAATTGCCTGATTTATAAAATATGTATCCAGTTTCAAAAGCTGATTCATATGTATTATACTGGTGATTGCAGTAGAATAAAGGACTTGAGTGACTTAGTCTTCCAGTAATAATATGAACAAATACCACATTCTTTAGATGTCCCTGTAAAGTAAGCACTGAGAATAACTGTTTTAGGCCTGCTTAGGAGTTCTCTGTCTCTAGAGTAAAAGCATGCTGTGAAATATTTTATTGCTATTAATACAGTAGTTGGCCAGCTTGTAATGCAAAACTACATTTTAGTGGCAGTGCTGCATTAATGTTTTGTCTATAGAGAAAAGACAAAGATTAGGAAATCTTGTCTGTGCTTCAACTTGACGGTAGACATGCCAACTGGGAGTTTCTCTGTCCAGACTTTAATAAAGAGTTGGAGTGCTAGACATGTCTGAACTCAGGGCACAGGTGTAAATTCTGAAAAAACCCTTTATATGCCAAGACACCAAAATAAACAGACAAATGGAGAAGTCCTCATTTGCTTTTTGTTCCATCTCTTTAAAAATCATTTCACTTCTACACATTCTTTTCTTCCTGCCTTTTAAGTGTTATCTCTAAAACAATTTGTTTAACTTTCATGTGTGGATCTGGTAATAATTAACTATTGAGCAAACACAATTGAAGCTTGGCATCTTAGGTTGAATGATAACATAGACACTATTCACACCCTCCTCTGTGTTTTGTTACCTCAAAGGAGAATGTTTACTAATCTCTATTATAGGTAGGACAGAGGTAAGATAGTAGAATCTAATTGCCTCTTTAAAGGATTCTTATGATTTAGGGCTTGTGCATGTAAGCACCGAGATATATACAGGCAACACAGTGGCTTAATGGTTAGCACTTCCACCTGACAGTAATAGGGTCATTGGTTTGAATCACAACCACAGCACCACCTGCCTGGAGTTTGCATGTTCTCCCTGTGCCTGCATGGGTTTCCTCTGGGAACTCAGTTTCCTCCCACACCCCAAGGACATGCTGGTAGGTTAATTGGATCCTGTCTAAATTGGCCCTAGTATGTGTATGAATGTAAGTTAGGGACCTTAGATTGTACACCCCTTGAGGTTTAGGGACTGATGTGAATGTACAATATATATGTGAAGTGCTGTGTATATTGACAGTGCTATATAAGCAGGGGCGGACTGACCATTTGGAAACTCGGGAACTGCCCGAGGGCCCGGGCTCAGTAGGGGGCCTCATGAGATGCCCCTGGTACCTTTTTCATAGGCTTTTTTGAGTTTGGGCAAGGACACAGGGGTCCCATGATCCCCTATTGCCCAGGGGCCTCATGAGTTGTCAGTCCGCCCCTGTACCTGTAATAAAATAAATAAATGAGTTTTAGTTGCATATTACTATCCCATACCAAGCACTCCCAAACTAACTTAGAGAAATTGATTGATTCCATCATTCATGCCAAACAGTGTGACTAAAAGAATCCTCACTGCTGGCTGCTGTATTCTGCAGCTGCAGCTAATAAATACCTAAATACCCAGATAGTGCCTACATATGATTGGATGAAGGCACTGGTTGGATACACATTTTCCAACTGGCTTCATCAACAAAAATTGATTGAAAGATCAACTTTTTTTCAGGCGGTAAGGGGTGCCAACAGGATCACCAACAGCTCAAATTTCAGCCAATTCGGCAAGAATTGACCAAAGTTCAAGGCATGTATGACCACCAGGTTCAGTTCACAAAAAAGCTCAGAAGAGCATTTCCTTCACATTGCACCACACTTAAACCTGAACGTCACTCTCTCAATCAACATAAACTATGTTTAATCCATATGCTGCTTGCATTAGTAAATAGATAGTTTTAACCTTTTTTATGATTCTTCAGTTATTTTCTGGTTTCCAGGCTAGGCAAACATTGTCACATCCCAGGAGTCTTTAGAATTGGAGGAGCACACCCTCCTGTCTGCATGCCTGAGCTAAGGGCAGATGGATTCCCCAAAGTAAATGCTTCACAAGTCATCTGCCCTTATTCAAGATGGCCACAGCCAGAAATAGTAGGAGTGTGTGTGTGAGGGGGGGTGTTTTTCAAATGGCTTCTCAGCTAAATAAAGCATGGAGACATGGTTGGATGGGTGAGTTTGCTTTGAATATTAAAAATGAATGAATCACGTTTTTGGTTTGTTGTGCTCAGATGCAGTGTAGTTCTGCTTTAAAACAAAATGGTCATGAGAGAAACATAGGGGCTGCTATCAATGACCGTTGACCCTCTATCTTGAGTACTTTCATAATCACTGGCCTGGGACACAGATGTCATAGAAGTCAGAAATATGTCAGAAATACTTATCTGCCTACTTAAAGGGTAAATCCACTAATATAGTATAAAGATAGCTAAGCAAGCCATTTTGTAATGTAATGTTATTAAAAATGATCTTTCCTTTTTGAATCTGCAGCCTCTGTAATTTACAGTAAAATTTAAACTGGAGGCAAAAATTTAATTTCCTGCTTGTGTGTCAAATGACGTTCGAATATTACGAGAATGTTTGTACTAAGTTTCATAAGAATTTTCATACAAACTTTTGTTCTAGATTCTACTAGTATAAACCCACCTTCACTGCAACGTTCTGCCTCAAACTAAATGCCAATAGAAGGTTCTATTGCTTATACTATACTTATTATCAGTCCCAGAGTGTTGCTAAGAATGTTAGTCCCTTATTTTGCTTTGAATTGTGCATTTATATTATAACATTTATTTTAATACCATTCTGCTGAAAGGACAGATCTTTGTACACTACACTAGAAGTTTAGCTGGTATGTTCATCCTCCCGAAATTCAGATTGCCAGGGCATACATTTACTTTTTTCTGTGTAACTGTGAATTCTAGATTAGCCAAGTGACACCTGTGTAAAACCTGGAATCTGATTGGTTTCTATTCAGCACTGCATCATATTTTGCATTTTCCAGGTTTAGTAAATAACCCCCACTGTGTTTAAATAGGCAGATACAGAATATAAATAAAGTACGTGTATAGTGGATTTATAAGTAAATTTATATGACTGTCTGTGTGACATATATCATTATGTACAAGATTTTTAGATAGATAGATAGATAGATAGATAGATAGATAGATAGATAGATAGAGAGAGAGATAGATAGATAGATAGATAGATAGATAGATAGATAGATAGATAGATAGATAGATAGAGAGAGATAGATAGATAGATAGATATATAGATAGATAGATAGATAGATAGATAGATAGATAGATAGATAGATAGAAATATAGACAGACAGACAGACAGACAGATTTGTTAAATCTACAGATTTTTTAAATGTATGAATGTTCTGTGATTAAATTTATACAAAGATGTTTAACATAGAAAGATACATTTCAGTCTTAATCTGATTTAATGTACATATGAGCCAGTCAGTGATATTAATGTGTTATGAAAATATTTTACATTATCCCTTAAGTGCTTAAAGCTTAAGAAACAGATTGTTGAAAATACTTGGCATCATTAACTACACAAATGTCCTTAAGGTTTTGTTTCAAAAGTGTTCTTCTAGGACGTTATGTTTCTTACCCAAAAATATTGTTTTTGGCATTGGAGTGCTTTAACGTGAGGCACATATAGAGCAGGATTGTGTTGGGTCATTTGATGGATGGCCACCTGTGTTGTGCTGTGAAATGAAACCTGGCCAGCTGAGTAAGGTTTGTCTTGCCAAATGTAATAATTCTATATATTTCACATAGATGTTTCTTTTCTTGATCTTAAATATGAAGACCTTTATAAAGACTGTCAAACATTTAGATAGTAACACATATACATTGGAGATCTTATAGGACATCTGCTGTGCATTTTTAATATACACTGGTAATGTTGTTTTTTTCCAGCTGATATCAGTTAGTGATGCACTCTAAACTGATATTTTGCAGTGCAATTTGAGTCAATACAAAATGTAAGGACGCAAATTGCAAACAAAGAAAAGGAATGCGATTCCTGTCCAAATCGCATAAGCCTTGTTATAGCCTGAGTTCACACAGGAGCGGTGCGGTAAACCTTCTTCACTGATCCCATACTATCACAGAAGAAAAATCTAGGGATTTGACATCCCAGCAGCTTTCTCTCCTCTCAATGCAAGGATGACAGTACGAGCTAGACTGCTTTTGCCACTATGCTGACCAATCAGAAGCTGTCTAGCCCATACTGTCATCCCTGCTAGGAGAGGAGAGAAAGCTGCAGGGATTTCAAATCCCCAGACCCATGAAGTAGCTTTTTCTCCTCTCCTTGCAGGGATGACAGTACAGACTAGATGATATTTTGGCATTTCGGAGGCCAAAGCACACCTCCTTCATCAGCAGGCTGATGAAGGCAGTGTGAGTTGTCCTCCAAAACAAGTTCTGATTGGTCACAGCACCCTGGACATTTGACAGCTCCTTGCCCAGCTCTCCGACAGATCTGGTCTCTAGCTGGGGCTCCCTGGGCAGCTTGCTTGGATCTCTGCTTCAGCTTCCCAGCGCTCCTGACAGTGGCACTGATGTGGACTGGACTCTGAACTGATGTCTCTATTTGGAGTTTGATTAATGCCCATTACCAGCGATGTCTGTGAGTGTATACTCATTGCACTTTATACCCTTTTTAATTCAATAAAATTTGCTACACTATTTGCGGCTCGGCACCTCTCTCCCCATCCCTTTTCTGCTTCTCTTTAGAATGCTGACAGGGGACAGGCTTTTCTATTTTAACATTTTATTCTAAAGAAAACAACATTGATACACCTTAAACATGTTGTTGGGGTTTAAGGCTTGGTTCACACCAATGCATTTTGCAGTGCATTTTGTGTTTTTGCGCGCATGTTTTTGCCGTGTTTCGTGTTTTTTTCAGGTTTTTTTTTTTGGGGGGGGGGGGGGGGGTTGTTAAAGGGTAAATGTTTTTGTTGCTGGGCATAGAAAAAAAACACAAAATATGGTAAAAATGCACTACATGCGTTTCAGCAGCATGTCCACTGAACTAGATTGTAGTAAAAACGCTGATTTTTGCTTTAAAAAAAACCCCTGACATTTTCCAAAAAAGCAGCTGTTCAAAAAAGCATAGATGTGAACGTGACTCATAGGAGACCATGTAAAATGGACTGTAGTGCGTTTCTTCGAAAAGCACTAAAAACCACATTGGTGTGAACCAAGCCTAAAAAATGCATTGGTGTGAAAAAAATCCCATTTGTAAACACATTTACAGATGTATACTGATGACATGCTTTATTGGTCATTAGGTAAAAATGCATCTTTAGTTATTACGTTTATTTATTTCAGGTACTTATATAGTACTGTCAATTTACACAGTGCTTTACATATATATTGTACGTTCACATCAGTCCCTAACCCTCAAGGGGCGTACAATCTAAGGTCCCTAACTCACATACATACATACACATACTAGGGCCAATTTAGACAGGAGCCAATTAGCCTACTAACATGTTTTTGGAGTGTGGGAGGAAACCGGAGTACCTGGAGGAAACCCATGCAGGCACAGGGAGAATATGCAAACTCCAGGCAGGTGGTGCCATGGCTGGGATTTGAACCAATGATGCTAGTATAGCCACTACTCAGTCCTCCTACTCCTCGACCTCTCCGCGGCCTTCGACACAGTTGACCACCCCCTCCTCCTTAAAAAACTATATTCCCTTGGCATCAGAGACTCTGCTCTGTCCTGGCTCTCCTTCTATCTATCCCAGCACTCCTTCAGTGTGACCTATATTGCTGCCACCTCCCCCTCTCTCCCCCTCTCTGTTGGGGTCCCCCAAGGCTCTGTCCTCGGGCCCCTTCTCTTCTCCATCTACACCTCCTCCCTTGGCCAACTGATACACTCCCATGGCTTCAACTACCACCTCTACGCTGATGACACGCAAATCTACCTCTCTACCCTTCGCCTCACCCCTTCAGTCTCCGCCCGAATCACCTGCCTACTGAACGATATATCAGACTGGATGTCACTCCACTTCCTCAAATTAAACCTTTCCAAAACCGAGCTCCAAGTTTTCCCCCCAGCCCGTGCCCCCCCCCCCCCAACCTCTCCATCACGACCAATAACGCCACCATCAGTCCCACCCCGCAAGCCAAAGTTCTAGGTGTCACTCTAGACTCCAACCTATCCTTCCAGCCCCAGGTCCAATCGCTGGCAAATTCATGCAGGCTCCACCTCCACAACATCTCCAAAATGTGTTTGTTCCTAACCCCAGACACTACTAAACAACTCATTCACTCCCTTATTATCTCACGACTTGACTACTGCAACTCCCTCCTCACTGGCCTACCTCATCACAGACTCTCCCTGCTTCAGTCTATCCTGAACTCAGCGGCCAGACTCATCCACCTTACCAACCGCTCCGTATCCACCACCCCCCTCTGTCATTCCCTCCACTGGCTTCCGATTGCCCAACGCATAAAATTCAAACTACTAACATTGACGTACAAAGCTATTCATAATACTGCCCCAAACTACCTCACCGACCTGATATCCAAATACCACCCAACACGTACTCTTCGCTCCTCACAAGACCTCCTACTCTCCAGTTCCCTGGTCTCCTCCTCCCATGCCCGACTCCAGGACTTCTCCAGGTCCTCCCCCATCCTCTGAAACTCACTACACCAATCCATCTGACTGTCTTCTACCCTCCTCACCTTTGGGCACACCCTGAAAACTCATCTCTTCAGGGAAGCCTACCCTGCCCTCACCTAACAGCCGATCTCCTCCGCTCCTCCTACCACTCCATCCCCCACAGCCATTTCCTCCTGTACCACTATCCCCTCCATCCTAGATTGTAAGCTCCAAGGAGCAGGGCCCTCGAACCCTTTGTGTACTGTATTGTTACTGTATTGTCTCATGTACTGTCCCCCACTATAATGTACAGCGCTGAGCAAACTTTTTGGCGCTATATAAATACTGTATAATAATAATAATAATAATAATAATAATAGTAGTGCCAGGTGGAAGTGCTAACCATTTAGCCACTGTGTTGCGCATTAAATAGTCCATTTTGTCCATAATAGCTCTTAAAATTGTCTTATTGGTAAAGTAATCTCAACAATGCAGTATGGTCATTTTTATATATTAGCCTGTATACTCACAGTTGTGTGCACAAAAGAAACTACTACCGTATTTGCCGGCGTATAAGACGACTTTTTGACCCTTGAAAATCTTCTCAAAAGTCGGGGGTCGTCTTATACGCCGGTACACATGTTAGGGGGGCTGCGGCATTAAGTACAGGGGTTTGCAGGGGCTGATGTCTCTTACCTGGATCCAGTCCCACGACGATCCGGTCCAGGAAGCGCGGCGTCTCCTTCAGTTCGGCCACTGGATGTTCGTGCGGCTGCTCGGCTCCGCCTCCTCACCGGTGATTGGCCGCCAGAACTGTAGCTCAGGAAAGGCACACAGGCGGCCAATCACCGGCGAGGGGGCGGAGACGAGCGGCCCCGCGAAAATTGAGTGCCGGAGCAGCAGGTAAGTGTTCTGTGTAGAGGTGCTGCTGCAACCACATATGCTGGCTGCAGCAGCACCAGCAAGTCTCAGTGGGAGGAATAGTGCCCCATCATTGGTGTCACTGATACCAATGATGGGGCACTATTCCTCCCACTGATACCAACGATGGGGCACTATTCCTCCCACTGACACCAACGATGGGGCACTATTCCTCCCCCCCACTGACACCAACGATGGGGCACTATTCCCCCCCCCACTGACACCAACGATGGGGCACTATTCCCCCCCCCACTGACACCAACGATGGGGCACTATTCCACCCCCCACTGACACCAATGATGGGGCACTATTCCACCCCTCACTGACACCAAGGATGGGACACCATTCCTCCCACTGATATCAATGATGGGGCACTATTCCTCCCACTGACACCAATGATGGGGCACTATTCCTGCCACTGATACCAATGATGGGGCACTATTCCTTCCACTGATACCAATGATGGGGCACTATTCCTCCCACTGACACCATTGATGGGGCACTATTCCTCCCACTGGTGTGCATTGGAAGAGGGGTAGTCTTATACGGCGAGTATAGCCCAAACACTACATTTTAGCAGGAAAAGTAGGGGGGTCGTCTTATACGCCCAGTCGTCTTATACGCCGGCAAATACGGTAGTTAGTTTAAAAGTTTATAGGAAGTTGATTTCCTGGTTTGTTTGTTTTTTTAGACATCACATGTCACTAGCACTGCTTCTCTTACATTCCTTCATCTTTCTGAATTATAACAATGGTGAATTTACAAGGATATTTCTTTAAGAACAACTCTATACAATGGGTATATGCTTATAGATGAGTGCACATATTCAAAGATTCAATAAATGCTTGTGAGCACAGTTTAGATGTATTGAATGATTGCAGAATACCACCTTAGTTGCCGTCTTAGTTTTGCTAAAGAATAATATATTATTGTTTGCCACTTTATTAATGTAAGTAGGTCTGGCTTTTTCATAGCAAGATCCACACACAATTAGAAGCTCGTCTTGCAACAAGAAAGAATTGTTTACTTTCAAGATCCCCCTGTACATAACTGTAGTTGTCAATTTCTACTAGCTTTTAAGCTATTTTTGCACACTGTTTCAATTGAAAGTTAAACATGAAAAAAAATCTGAATATTTACTCTTAAAGTGTATGTTATCCCAACATTTCATATGTTTGATATTTGTATGTTGTACCATGTACTTAAAAAGTATCCTGTTCTCTTTGTATTTGTTTCTTTATGTGGAATTCTCACCAGTCCTTACTTCAAACTACCCACACTCTAGGCACACAGGCACATCCTTCCCAGCTCGGCCAGTTTTCTGGCTGTGCTGGGAGCATAGCCGGCCTGTGCTGACACCCCCCCCCCCCCAGCTTTTTACTGGGAAGATCGGTGTATTGCTCTTTCTCTGTCTCCTGCTGACACACTCCCTTTCAGTCTCCACTCCCACCTCTCTAAGCCCCTCATGCAGCTGAAAATGGTAATTATGTAATCACTTATGAAATAAAAAGAAAAAAGGTTACTTCTATTTTTTTTATATATACACAAATGTTTTGCCTTACATTTCTATTTTCAACTGAATGGGTTGTTTTACAAGATGAGGGTTCATATATACTTTAAATGATCCTTATAAAAATGTTTAGATGTCAAATCCATGATTATTTCAATTATGTCAGTTTAATGATAGCACAGTGTTCCAGACTGAGGGTACATATTCACAAAAATATTTCACTTTTCAAAGTACAACCTATGTTCCTCCTGATGAAGTGGGCCATTGATCTAAGAAACGTGTAGAAATATTTCACGCCAACCAACTAAACATTTTATGCTAATTACAACAGTAGCGATATGACATATTTTGTGTAATAGGTTGATGGGTATGAATAGAGAATAAGTTATTAGAATCTTTATGTTGACAAGTATTGTTGTAAGACATTATGAAGCTTATATAATTAAACAGTATGTATAATCATGTTTAATGTTTTTAAAGAAGACTTAATAATAAAAACAAAAAATAACAGTGTATTATGATGTGATGAAAATGAGTATCTAAAAAGCTCAAATGTTTTTTAAAATTTGTACTACTGTGCTGCATTACTTTACCTAACAGTTACATGGTCATGCAACACTGAAAATTACATCCTTTTTTCCCCACAGATAGAGCTTTCTTTCAGTGGTATTTGATTGCATGTGCGTTTTTTGTTTTTTGCGCTATAAAAAAAAGTCTGACAATTTTGAGAAAAAAACAATTTTTTTTACTTTTTGCTATTAAACATGTCCAGTAAAAAAATTTTAAAAATCTAATTTCGTCATAAATTTAGGCCACAATGCATTCTGCGACATGTCTTTGCTAAAAAAACCCAATACGTGTAAATTAATTGGTTTACGTGAAAGTTATAGCGTTAACAAATGGTGGTATATATACTGGGATATTTTTTATTTTTACTAGTAATGGCAGCGATCAGCGACTTATAGTGGGACTGTGGCGGGCATTCTGACACTGGGGGGAACTGGCTTGGTGTCACTGACATCCCCAGTGACACCAGTACAGTGATCAGTGCTAATAAAAAGCACTGACACTATACTAATGGTACTGGGCAGGAAGGGGTTAACATGTGGGGAGATCAAAGGATTAACTGTGTGCTGTGTGCTGTTTTACTGTGTGCTGTGTGTCTGTGCTTCACTGTAGGCACACTGCTTTGCAGAGCCATGCATAGCAGTGTGCAGGAGCTGACAGGGGAGAGAACTGTATTGTTTACTTATAGTTCTCTCCCTCTGTCAGTAATGCTCCTCGATCACCGACAGGTGACCCAGTGATTGACAGCGAACAGCAGCGCGGGTAGGGTTCCGTCCCCGGAAATGCAAAATCACGTGTATATATGTATAAAAACCCCAGTGGTGATTAAATGCCACCAAAAGAAAGCTTTAGTTGTGTGAAGAAAATGATAAAATTTTAGTTTGGGTACAGTGTTGTATGACCGCGCAATTGTCATTCAAAGAGTGAGAGAGCGCTGAAACCTGAAAAATGGCCTGGGCAGGAAGGTGTAAAATTGCACGGTATTGAAACGGTTAATCTCTCCCTCTCTGCTGGTACCCTCCCCTCTGAAGCAAACACACATCACTCCCATACTTAAAAAGCCAACCCTGGACCCCACCGACCCGAACAACCTTAGACCCATCTCCCTGCTGCCATTTACATCTAAACTCCTTAAGCGCTTAGTCTATACTCGCCTAAGCTCCCACCTCAATGACAACAACTTCCTCGACCCCCTACAGTCCAGCTTCCGTCCCCTACACTCCACCAAAACCGCCTTACTCAAACTCACTAACAACCTGCTAACCGCCAAAACTAATGGCCACTACTCAGTGCTCCTACTCCTCAACCTCTCCACGGCGTTCGGCACAGTCGACCACCCCCTCCTCCTCAAGAAACTACACTCCCTTGGCCTCAGAGACTCCGCTCTCTCCTGGCTCTCATCCTACCTATCACAACGCTCCTTCAGCATTACCTATAACACTACCACCTCTCCCCCACTCCCCCTCTCTGTTGGGGTCCCTCAAGGCTCTGTCCTCGGGCCCCTTCAATTCTCCGTCTACACCTCCTCCCTTGGCCAACCGATACACTCTCACGGCTTCAACTACCACCTCTATGCCGACGACACGCAAATCTATCTCTCGACCCCTCGCCTCACCCCTTCAGTCTCCGCCCGAATCACCAGCCTACTGAACGAAATATCAGATTGGATGTCACTTCACTTCCTTAAACTGAACCTCTCCAAAACCGAGCTCCTAGTCTTCCCCCCAGCCTGCGCACTCCCCCCACTGACTTCTCCATCACGTCCAACCACGCCACCATCAAGCCCACCCCACAAGCCAGAGTACTTGGTATCATTCTAGACTCCAATCTATCCTTCCAGCCCCAAGTCCAATCGCTAACAAACTCATGCAGACCCCACCTCCGCAACATCGCCAAAATGCGCCCATTCCTAACCCCAGAAACTACGAAGCAGCTCATCCACTCCCTCATCATATCACGACTCGATTACTGCAACTCCCTCCTCACTGGCCTGCCTCACAACAGGCTATCCCCATTTCAGTCAATCCTGAATACAGCGGCCAGACTCATCCACCTTACCAACCACTCCGTTTCCGCCACCCCCCTCTGCCAATCCCTCCACTGGCTTCCGATTGCCCAACAGATCGAATTCAAACTGCTAACACTGATGTACAAAGCTGTCCATAATTTTGCCCCAAACTACAGTTGCAAGAAAAAGTATGTGAACCCCTTGGGATTACGTGGAGTTTTGCATGAATTGGGCATAAAATGTGCTCTGAACACCATCTAAGTCACAACAACAGAAGAACACAGTCTGCTGAACATAATACTACACAAACATTAGATGTTGCCATGGTTTAATTGCACATAACATGTAAACACTCACAGTGCAGGGAGGAAAAAGTATGTGAGGCCCTAGCTTAATGACTTCTCCCAGAGCTAATTGGAGCCAGGAGTGAGCCAACCTTGACTCCAATCAGTGTGATGATATTGGATGTGTTGCTCACAGTTGTCCTGCCCTTAAAAAACACACACCTGTTTTGGGTTTACTGGTTTCAAGAAGCACTGTCTGATGTGAACCATGCCTCGCAGAAAAGAGCTCTCAGAAGACCTACGATCAAGAATTGTTGACTGGCATGAAGCTGGACAGGGTTACAAAAGTATCTCCAAAAGCCTTGATGTTCATGGGTCCATGCGGACAGACTGTCTACAAATGGAGAAAGTTTATCACTGTTGCTACTCTCCATGGGCGTGGTCATCCTGTAAAAATGACTGCAAAAGCACAGCGCATAATTCTGCATGAGGTAAAGAAGAATCCCAGAGTGTCAGCTAAAGACCTACAGAAATCTCTGGCACATGCTAACATTTTTGTTGACACATCTACAATAAGGAAAACATTAAACAAGAATGGAGTACATGGGAGGACACCACAGAGGAAGCCATTGCTGTCCAAAAAGAATATTGCAGCACGTTTGAAGTTTGCAAAAGAGCACCTGGATGTTCCACAGCACTACTGGCAAAATATACTGTGGACAGATGAAACCAAGATTGAGTTGTTTGGGAAGAACACACAACACTATGTGTGGAGAAAAAAAGGCACAGCACACACACATCAAAACCTCATCCCCACTGTAAAACATGGTGGAGGGAGCATCATGGTTTGGGGCTGCTTTGCTGCCTCAGGGCCTGGACGGATTGTTGTCATTGATGGGAAAATGAATTCCAGAATTTATCAAGACATTTTGCAGGAAAACGTACGACCATCTGTCCGCCAACTGAAGCTCCGCAGAGGATGGGTGATGCAACAGGACAATGACCCAAAGCATACAAGTAATTCAACAAAACAATGGCTGCAACAGCACAGAATACACCTTCTGGAGTGGCCCAGTCAGAGTCCTGACCTCAACCCGATTGAAATGCTGTGGCATGACTTTAAGAGAGCGATTCACACCAGACATCCCAAGAATATTGCTACACTGAAACAGTTTTGTGAAGAGGAGTGGTCCAAAATTACTCCAGATCGTTGTGCAGGTCTGATCTGCAACTACAGGAAACGTTTGGTTGAGGTTATTGCTGCCAAAGGAGGGTCAACCAGTTATTAAGTCCAAAGGTTCACATACTTTTTCCTCCCTGCACTGTGAATGTTTACACATTATGTGCAATTAAACCATGGCAACATCTAATGTTTGTGTAGTATTATGTTCAGCAGACTGTGTTCTTCTATTGTTGTGACTTAGATGACGTTCAGAGCACATTTTATGCCCAATTCATGCAAAACTCCACGTAATCCCAAAGGGTTCACATACTTTTTCTTGCAACTGTACATCACTGACCTAATATCCAAATACCACCCAAAACACACTCTCCGCTCTTCACAAGACCTCCTTCTCTCTAGTTCCCCGATCTTCTCCTCCCATGCCCGCCTCCAGGACTTTTCCAGGGCATCACCCATCCTCTGGAACTCCAAACCCCAATCCATTAGACTATCATCCACTCTCCTCTCCTTTAAGCGCACCCTAAAAACCCACCTCTTCAGGGAAGCCTACCCCACCCTCTGCTAACTGCCGATCTCCTCCACTCTTCCTACCACTCCATCCCCCACAGCTTTTCCTCCTGTACCACTATCCCCTCCCTCCTAGATTGTAAGCTCCAAGGAGCAGGGCCCTTGAACCCCTCGTGTATCGCACTGTATTGTTATTGTACTGTCTCATGTATTGTCCCCCTTTGTAATGTACAGCACTGAGCGAACTGTTGGCGCTATATAAATACTGTATAATAATAATAATAATAAATTTAATGAGCTCAGTTTTTGATAGATTGAGTTTGAGAAAGTGGTGTGACATCCAGACTGAGATGCCTGTTGGTAAATTAGTAATGCATGAGAATACTGATGGAGTGAGCTGAGGGGTAGAGAGATAGATTCGGATGTTGCCAGCATAGAAATGGTTTTGAAAGCCATGGTAACTTGTCAGCTGCCCTAGGGAGGAGGTGTAGATCGAGAATCAGAGCGGTCTAAGAACCTTGGGAAAACCAGACAGAAAAATGAAGCGGAGAGGAGGAATTAAAATTTTAAGTGAAACTGAAGGTACGTGGTTTAGGTAGGATTATACCCAATGAAAAGTACAGTCACAGAGACCAAATGAGTAAAGTTTTTTTGAAGAGGAGGGGGTGGTCAATCGTAATTTGACCCATAGACTTTTTCTGAGCCAATATACTTTAGTACACTTTGATCATCCAATTATAGCAATCTAATGATAGGTAACATTATCCTAGAAACTACAAAGTTTTGAACAAAGCTAGCCTTAAAGCATTGTGAGTTCACTTACACAGAGAAGATGACTGCTTCCACGGGTTACCATGAGAGCCCAATTAGTTCTACTCCGTATCTGTAAATTCAGTAGGAAACTGTGGGATAGCAGCTTATTTTGCCCCCCTTTTTGCACCCATAGCATCCACACTTATCTTTGTATTTTAACAGAACATTGTTAGAGTCTAATATATGTTGTTGGAATTTGCATGTTAACTTATAAATAACATTTAAAAGGAGCACTCAATATAGTATATATTTATATATATTATATATTTTATTTATGCAATAAAAATTGCTGTGTGGTTGTCACTCTAATCCTTCCTACATGTTCTCTGTTTAGTCATTATTATAAAAGCACTAAATTTGGTTTGTCAACATTCTACAGCTATGGCAAGAACAAGATCCCTTTCATTGTTTGTGTACTGATTTGGGTTTTCTTTCAGTGTGTAATATATGTATGTTGGAGCCTGCTTAACCATAAAGGCAAGCATGGTTGTAGCATTTCTTAACCATTCTCCAGATGATACACATCAATAGCTGCACTCAGCAGTTTTCCCTGTTGACCTCTTCAAATTTCATCATGTGTTTTTCCAAAAACACAACTTTTAGATATCTTCCAATTCCAGTCAAAACATCTATTTCATTTTTGGAGTGGGGTAGAATGTAACCAGGTCAACAAAGCACAGACAGCAATTAAAACACTGCCAGAGCTTCTAACTCTTCTTCATTCTACTAAAAACATGTCCAGTCAAAACATCAATTTCAGTTTTGGAGTGGGTAAGAACGTCAACAGGTCAACAAAGCACAGACAGCAATTAAAACACTGCCAGAGCTTCTAACACTTCTTCAGTCTACTGAAAACATGTTTTTGTCCCTGTCCCTGTTGGAGAGATAGTCTATCACTTCCAATATCTGCCCAATAGGGACACGCAAGGCAATAATCCCTTCTTGCTATATGCAAAGATAAATAAAACATTTGACTGCCTCTAAACTAAATAGGCTTCATTTGTTTTACATTTAAAAGAATTATTTCGGGATAGCCTCTAAAGCAACTACAGTTTCTATCCTAATTTCTTGACATTCCAGGGTAGAGTGCACCTCAGTAACATCCTACATATATTCATGACAGTCTTGGAACTAGCACTGCTTGTGGGGGTCAAGCAATGACAGCCAGCATCACAGGGTGGGAACCATAGCTATGCCAGATTCCCTTTAGAGTATACACCTATGTGTTTAACTCTTGTATCATGAGAATAACTGGGACTTGCTATCAAGCTTGCTGACATGTCATATTAGATGTATGATAAATGGAAATTGACAACCTCTCTGTCAAATTTAATTAGTTATGAAATTTAATAAATTCTTTCTGTAAGAGTGTAAGCAAACTGAGAAGACATTTGCAAACTTAACTTTGTCTCAGTTCCATAAGGCCAGTCCATCAGCAAAAGAATATACATGATTTTGTTTCAATGTCAATAGAATAACATTCTCTATTATTGACTAGAGAATTGGGTGAGACTGAAAATATCCTGGCTGTAAGTAACATGTATGTATTATAATAAATTATAATGCATTTCTTTTTGCTCCATTGCCTAAACTGTATTTCAGTTTGGAGAATATAAAAACAAAATATTATGGTAGTCCAAAGTAAATGTAATTGGAATGTTAAATACACATTATTATTTGGAATAATTATATCAGGTATGAAATCATGTTGGTTTGCTTGGCAGACCAACCGTTGCCTAATCCAAATGACATTTGTTTGGTGTAGTGGCATCATTATGCATTTTCCTTTAAAGCAGAACTTTTCAGATAAATACTTATTTCAAGAACTGTTTTCTAGCCCTGATATTGGTAATTCTATTCAGTCAATCATCAAACTCATACAGCCCTGACGACTATGCAGCCAGCTAGTGCCATTACTGTTCATAGCTTGCCTCTGCATCTTCCTGTGTTACCTTCCTGTATCCTGTCTGCTTACTATTTCTACCTGTGTTCCACTTCCTATAATCCTGCTTAAATGCCTCCAGCACTTTAAAGAGACACTGTCACCTTGCCCATTCAGGTCAAAGTGACAGTGCCTGAGAACCCCCATCCGACCACAGTATACTTACCTTTTCAGCACTCTACTACAGCTTTTCCTCTGATGCAGCTGTCACAAAAATAGTTATGTTGGCTGGTGTTGGGCTTTGAGAGAGTGATAATGTTACCTCCTACATCATGTGACAGTGCGTGGGCCTATTGGCTATCTTCTAGGCTCTGTCACTGGCTCATGGCAGGAGCCCCATACTCGTAAGAATTAGACATTTTTGTAGTGATGGACACAGAAGAAGGGGTGGCCAAGAAGCACAGGAAAGGTAAGTATAAGTGGTTTGGGGGCAAGCTTTACACAGACAATGTCAGTTTGCCTTGAATGGCCACTTTCTTATTTAAATTCCAGGTCACTTTAGTATGGAAGTATTGAAGAAATTTGATCAGCAAGACAGCCAAGAAACTAGAGTTTTAGAGTAATCTTCAATGGCAGCTTCCATATTTCTCTCCAAAAAGCTTTGTTGTAAACGTCTTAGGATTACAATTTCAAGCACAAAAGAAAGGAACACACTTTCCATTATTAACCTCATGTACATATATTGAAGTATTCCATACACGCTCTGATCCACCTGTCCCACAAGGGATAACATGTTGCACTCCATCTGGAGCTTATTCCTTGATTGTAAGCTCGAAAGAGCAGGGCCCTCGATCCCCTCATGTTTTGCATTGTATTGGTATTGTTCTGTCACATGTTCTGTTCCCCTCTGTAATGTACAGCGCTGAGCGAACTATTGGCGCTTTATAAATACTGTATAATAATAATAATAATAATAATAATTCCAGGAATAAGTTCCTGATGGAGTGAAATGTGTTGGGGCTTCTGAAACAGGTGGATCAGCTTGTGCATGGAAAATTTCAATAAAGTTACTCCTCTGACAATGGGTGCAAGCTTCCAGTTGTTGACCGCTTCATAAAGTCCACTTCCAAGCACAAAATAAAGGAAACCGCTCACCATTATTAACTTCATGTACTGTGTATTTATTGAAATTTTTCATGTACAATCTGATCCACCTGGAAGCTTACACCCATTGTCAGAGGAATAAAGAGGTTGTAAGCCTGTAGCAGGACTGGACATTTTGCTGTTTATGGATGTTAGGATGACAGTATAGAAAAATGTAATGGCATCTCATTATCTCACAGGGGATTCTTTTCTAAAACTGAAGAGTGCAAAATCTAGTGCAACTCTGCATTGGAACCTATCTGCTTCCACATTTTATTGCCAAAGCTTAAGTTAGAAGTTGATTGACTACCATGCACAGCTGCACCAGATTCTGAGTGCACCGGTTTTAGTAAATCTACCCCACTGTGCTGACACTCTCATCTCAGCTTGATTGCTAGTGTAAATACTTTGTACCGATAGGTTTCAGGTATTTCACATGAATATATAACTGTACATTTTATGATTTTTAGGTAAATATATAGACTAAGGTTTTTGAACTTTATTGAAGTTCTACTTTAACTCACTTATGCTACACCTATAACCCAAGTAATGATCATTTCAGAAAAGCTATTAGATTAGTATGCTGTGTAGGGTGATCTTTATATGATGTGTAAGCTCTTTTATCTTACACCTCTTATGTACAGCATTCATTTCCTAAACTTATGTTGTTATTATTAACTATTTTCTGTCAAATGGCAGTACGAGGCAAACAGTACCATTACAAAAATGGTGTACACTTGAAGGAACCGTGATGGGTATTGCAGTTTATAACAAGCCATGATCAGCAAAATTTCAGTGCATTGAATTAACTGTATATTGTAAACATTCTTTTTCTTGCCCACAAAAGGATACTGAGATATCAGTGCTTCAAATATATGAATATTATTGCTTCTCTGAACTCTGCAAAATAATGTTGGATTTTGTGATTTTCATGCCCAGATGCTTTTACAGTCACACAAATGTGGACTTTGCATCCCCTTTTGGTGTTCAACAGTCATCTGGTGTCATCATTAGTACCCCACACTAGTCGTTTGTCACAAAACCCTACTGAAAAAGCCAGTATTGACTAATTTTTATATACTGTATATGTGGGTACCTTAAGGCCTTGCACCTTGTTACAAATACAGTCATAGAGCATTGCATATGTTGTATTTAATCTCTGTAATTGAAGAACTGCTATTTTAGATTGATTGGGATCATTTAATTTATAATTGTAAAAGACATTTACGTCACATTTAAATTCATATGCTGGGAAGAGCTATCCATCATGTCTACAATTTAATTACCCAAGCCACATACAGTATATATATATATATATATATATATATATATATATTCATAGAAAAAAATATAATTTGTTGTTGAGCATCTGATTATGAATTCTTTGCCTCGGGACATCACAGATTGCCATTTTCACTGGCCTTTGCTTAGAACTACAGAGGTGTCAATTAGATAACATGTACTCTTTGCTCCTTCTGTTGTGGCCTGGTGTATACTTATGTTTGCTCAGGCTCTTATCAGGTTGAACCCCTGTAAGCTTTGTTAAAATTGTGGAATTGGGGCTTGTTAAAGCAATGAAGCATGACAGGGATCTTGAAGAGGTCAGCAGGGAGAAAAAACAGGTATTTTCTTTCCTTACTGGGCCCAGGAAATCAAGCTCTTACTTTATTGTAAATGGTGCAGAGCTGTGTTGGAGTGCTTCATGCAGAAAGGCACTAATAATAAAATATGTTTATCTGGTTCTATATAAATAAGTGAAATATTTTCTTTTGAGAGAGGAACATCTTATTGCACTTGAGTTTGAACACTGAATCAAAAAGTGCACAGCACAGCATAGCTGCCATGAAAGTTTGTGAAAGTGGCAGTGCCCTCCATTCCACACAGGCAAAGGCCCTAGGCTTTTGCCTAGATTGACTTGTAAAAAATGTGACTCTGAAGAGTACCCATTAAAAAAGGCAGGTTATTTTACACTTATGGGTCACTTAGGGGCACTTTTCACCCAAAATTCAGAAATCTTACTGATTGAATCATTTGAAAAATAGACAATTTAATATGCTCATAGATAAGTACCAGTCTGTTTGAGAACCAGATGAATATGGGAATCACAAACTGTTTAATTCCTTTAAATATAGATGCACCAATTTGTCGAGATTTAATTGAATTATACAACTCATGAAATTATAAGTTGTTCTTCGCATGTAAGGCAAATCCACATAAGGAGAATAAAAAAGCAGCCTACCGGTGTTGCCTATATACATTTCTTAATTATACCACCAACATTTCAAGAAATTAAAGTACAGTATATCTGATGTAATTTCTTTCAATTTTTTATTTTGAATAATGTTCGAAATTGGTAAAATCCCTGTTATGTTTTGTGCTATCTTTGTTCTAATGTGAGGATTTCCCTTCACAGAAATCTCTCCTGAACTGGGTAATCCTTTCTTAGACAGTTGTTACCAGGACAAGTGTCCCCATCACAATATTTTCCCTCTAATCTCCCAGGCAGCATAATAAACTTTAGAGATATTCTAACCCTTCCATACCCTTTCCAAATCCACAAAACCCAATTGGCTGTGGATACAATTTAAAGCTGAGCTCTTTACCCTTGCAGTGAGTCAGTCCTAGTGGGTCCTCGGGATGATGAATAGGGGCATATGCGTACCCTTTTTCTCACTCCCTCAGCAGCTTCTGTTCTCCTTCACTGTCCAATGCTCTAATGTAGGTGGGCCTTTGTTGATCCTGCATTGTAAATAATGGACATCAGAGAACTAGTCTGGCAGCAAAAGGAAGAGGCTTCTGGGGAGCGGTAACACAAAGAAGAGGAAGCTTGCGGAAGTGAGGAATAAGGTAAGCATCATATTTTTCATCAGCCACTAGGTAAAGCCAGCAGATAACCCTTGCAGTCTGGAAGGAGACAGGGAAGGGGTAAATCTTATTTTTACAGGGAAGTTTAGCTTTAATGTACTTTTTAACCATTAAATTACATAAGACTTTACAAATTAAACAAGAGATACACATCAGTTTTAGGCCTGAGCTAACAATCTGAACATCTCCACCAATATTTTACAGGCACACATGATTTTATTAGCGTTTGAGAAAATGTTATTGAGTGAGAAAATTATGAGGAAATTTTCATAAGATATAGACACTGTGCAGACAGAGCCAATATCTTGGTATTAACCACTAAACTGGCATGCATTCTTTCACTGTCATATTCACGTATATGCTACAGACCATAGCATTTTTATACCACTGTCTCATATTTCATATCACTGTCTCATATTATATATTTATGATATTTAATGAATTGACACACTTTGGAGCACATTCATAAATCAGTGAATGTGACATTCCGCAGATATTTACTGCAGATGAATATCCTTGGTGCATGTTTTCTTTTTTTTAATATTTCGTGGAATGATTAAACACCTGTGTATGTTTGGTGAATGTCACATTTACCTCTTTATGATCATTTATATATATATATATATATAAAATCATATTTATATATTCATTAGAGGTACTTATATAGTTACATCAATTAACATAGCAATTTACATATATGTATACTGTACATTTACATCAATGTGCCCATTTATCTTGGAAGACAGAAAAAGTGCCAACATTTCAAAAGCCAGAAATATTGTTTTTTATGCAATATAAGATCCTTTATTGCATTTTGACTTTTAGAGCTTTAATATATGTAATATTTGAACATTTGTATGAAATACAAAGATACATTTTTTTAAAACTGCAGTAGGAACAAAGAGAAGGCAGTGCTTTGAAGCAGGGATTACTTTTCTTAAACCCTTACATTTCTTTTTGTCATAGTCTTGCACTTGCCCCTTTGCTTAGGCTCGGTTTCTACTTGTGCGGGTTGTTGCAGGTGTGGGACCGTGTATAAAATGCACTAGTTGCCGCACCTGCTACCACCCGCAGCCAAACCACACTGCTCTTTAGCAGAGGAGTGGGGCTGCCATTCGTTCTTAACAGTACCCCCACATATCTGAAAAAGCAGCACGTTTTCATTTGCAGGAAATCTCATGGTGCAAAAGCACCATGCGATTTCCCCACAGCTGCATTTTAAAAGAGGTGAAGGAACCTTTTTCCTGCATGAAACGCAGGCATAGCAGCCCATTCAAATGAATGGGCTAATTTGCCCGTGTAAATGTGGCTCACAGAGCCACTTAGGTATGAACCTAGTCTTACAGCGCTGAGCGAACTATTGGCGCTTTATAAATACTGTATAATAATAATAAGTTAAGTACACACGGGTGGTATTGGCTGGTTCAACAGAAACTGGCTGACATTCAGCCGCTGTGTACGACAGCTGGTCCAACAGAAGTTGGACATCCGTCCGACATCCGTCTGGCTTCTGTTGAAGGGGCATGACCGAAAAGAGGTCTGCCAATCGGATTCTGATCAGCTCTAACAGCCAATGGCTGAGAGCGTTGACCGGAGTGTCTTGGTGGGGGCAATCCCCCTCTCAGAACACAATAGCACAGCGGGGGAGATTGCTGTACTAACACACCTTGTGTTAGTACAGCGATCTGCCATTTTATTTATTTTTTAAACTTACAGTGTATACGAGGCTTTAGTTCTGAGACTTTCATTTGAAACTCCAGTTGTAGCCAAAACACTAACATGAATTGAATCAAAGAATTTATCAAAACCAACATAGATCAGAAAACTGCACCAACACAAAATAAATAGGTGCTTTGTTAGCAGCTGAGGATATATGTCCAGTATTGATGTGTTTGTTGTAGGTAATGTTCTAAAATTGGCACGGTCTTTGGATAGACTTTGATTATACATAAATCTGTTGAGTAATGTTGGTTACATCATTAACCTTTATGCTTTTAGAATTTAGCTACTGCTGTAGGATATCTGTGTGTTTGCAGTCTTGCTCTCTGATAATGCACAATCTTATTTTTCTTCACATTTCTTTTGTGCGCTGCTTAAAGGAAAACACAGCTGTGCATGACAGAAATGTGTTATTTTCTCATTAGAAGAGGTAGAAAGAAGATAGTTGAGCTGTAAAGCCAATCATAAAGAAGTACTGAAGAACACCCTTCATATGTTTGCTTAGTCACTTTATGAATGCTTTTCAAACAATCTTTTCAGAGGTATTAGTATGAAAAAAAGATATCTTAGAAGTCAAAGGAAGACAATAGTAGTGCATTTATAAGAGCAACGTTCAAGATAACATTTCTCTAAGTGTTTAGACTGGTTAAATATTAGTAAAGCAGGAATTGAGATAAAACTGATTTAATAGTAGCTGCAAGTCAGATCTTTAATAGGAGAAGAAGAGGTCACAAGACAGCTTTGTTCTCCTGGTAGTATGTAATCTTGATGTCTTTGGACACAGTGGAGTGTATTTATAATTGGAAGGAAATTCACAGGTTCATTGTAATATAATTTCCACGAATGCCATAGGCATATGTCTTTCACTTCTCAAGGTGCTCTGGGACATTTGGCCAGATCAGACACCAATCCAATGTCTAGTGGGCAATTTATGGAGGCCTTGAACAAACATACTTAGTGAACAAAACAACTGGTCCTCCATAAATATCCCTACATGGTGGGAGATTGGTGAAGGGTTGTTGTTTGGGGCCTCCATTATATGCCCCCCCCCTGCCTTACCACCTTGCAGGGAGGAGTGGCGGGGAACTTGTTTTTCTTTTTTTGTTATTGGTCCCCTGAGGCAGTGCCAACAGCGATAACTGTATAACCCCCCCCCCCCACACACACACACACACACACACACACTTTTCTGCCCTTATAAAGTTTATTGAAGTTCACTGTACATTTTACAAACTTCAAGCAATAGTTGCAAAACAATTTGCAAACCTTAGGGCAGGTTCACTCATCCATAGAAACCATCACATAGCTTGGATTGTAAGTGCTATCCTGCCTGAAATATCTAGAATTTTAATGTCTTCAAGCTTCTTGCTTGATGGCAAATTTACATTCTGTCTTATATATCCCAGTTTCTAGCTTAAAAGAATCACTGTATTTTTAATCTCCTCAGGCAAAACACAATCAAAATGATACTGTATATCCATGTCATGTTCCAATAGCATGGCTTACCCCCCATTTCCCTTGCCCTTTAAATTATCAGAAAAAATACAGTTAATCCTTTAAACAACATAGTTCAATCCAGCTTGACACATTTTTACTTCTCACTCATTTTCAAACTTTCCCCAGTGCCAAGTCCCCTCTTCACATGATTTTCTTCTCTCCTCACTTTAGTCGCCCCACCAAACCTACACTTTCCTATATTCTCATTTTTGTTACCCCCTCTGTGGCAAATCCATCTTCATGCCATTATTTATTGCCTGATCTACAATTTTAGTTTGTGGCCTAATGGTTTCTCTTCAGCCATTGATCCATGGTTTTCTCCCTCTTTTACTTTCTGGCAAGGCACACATTGTCACATTAAATATACCTTTCGTTTTATGTTCTGTTATCAGCCCTTGTTCCTCAAAACTTATTCTGAATTTTACTTTACTATGCAACTCTATCTGCTTGTTTGTGTGTTACGATATATCTATATTATTTACTTATCTATGACATTTTTTACACAGCCATGGCTGGCAGTGGTGCTAAATTAGTATTATTAATAATAATGATAATAATGTATTTTTTATTGGCCTTTTATAAAAAGGTCATACCTGATCATCACATCTACAATATGACAAAACTACTAACTGTGGGAACCCCTTCCAAATTATTGAGTTCAGATGTCCAGCAAAGATTATTGTTTTTACTACATTCAAAGGCAATTTAGACAATTTTAGCAAGAGTTTGGGGAAGTTCCTTTTCTGTTTCACTGTGATCTGTGCACAAAGCCAGATAATTAAAGACATGGTTTGATGAATTTGGTAAGAAGTAACTCAAGTGGCCTGCATAGAGTCCTGACCTTAACCCTAATGAGCAATTGAAATGTTGATTGTGAGCCAGGTCTTCTTGTCCACCATCAATAGGCAAAGATTCACTCATAATCTTGTGGAAATCTGAAAAAGTGGAAGCTGTTATAGCTGCAAAGGAGGGGTCTACTCCTTATTAATGGGGCATCCAACAAGCCTATATATAGTATGCATGATGGCCAGGTTTCCATAAAGTTTTGGTCACATAGTGTACCTACCAACTTTATGGCATAATTCTGGTAGTTGGGGTTTTCATATTTGCCTTTCATTGTGTGCATAATTTACTTATTTATTTATTCCAGGTACTTATACAGCACCATCAATTTAAACAGCATTTACATATATATGTATATATATATATATATATATTATATTCACATCAGTGCCTAACCCTCAAGGGGCATACAAACTACTTAATCACCAACTTCTGCATATACTGCAGCACAGTTGCATTGCCTTTTAATTACGACAGTCTGCATATTCGATCAGCATCATTTGGCTCCTCCAAGAGTTGAAAGTCTCTCAAAATGAGTAACAGATTTCATCATAATTAAAAAAATTATAATAATGAAGAAGGAGGGAGGTTTCAGATAGTTGTGATCCTTTCTGTGCTTTATTTTAGAACGTACATTTAAATTGCCTTAAATAGCTTAGCAAGCTTTACCTAAATGAATCCCTTTCTACTGGAATTATAGTTTACAGAACTGTTGCATATCAACAGGGGTCACTGCAGTTGCAAAATTACTTGGAACCTTTATTGAATTTCCCTAAATCTGTTCTATCTTATTCCTGTAATCACATACCATAAAGTGATATTAAAAGCAATTTTATTTTTCTTAAAATGTAAAAGATGTTATGTGTACTTGCTCTATGCAACGATATTGCACAGAGCGGTCCCTTACCTCCACTTTGGCAGTTCCCTGCCAGTGCAGTATGCTCCTTTGTCTTCCAAGTGCCCCCTCAGCAAGCCGGGGGCTAGGGGTGCATCTGTGCAGTCCAAAGACACACACAGCGCTGGCAAGCCAAGTCTCTGCTCCCCAGCTCCTCACCGACAGCAGCAGGAGCCCATGCCAATGCCTCAGTGTTTCCTATGAGACTAGGAAGAGAAGATAGCAGTGCTGCAGCCAGGATGGCAGTGGAGCAATGAGAGGAGTCAGGTAACTGTTTAGCAATGGGGGGGGGGGGTAGGATAGGTAGTGCTATGTTTTTACCTTAATGCAGGGAATGCAGTAAATTTATACTAGATGTTCATTTGTTTTCCTTTAAAATAGCAAACATATCATATTTACCTGCTCTGTGCATTAGTGTTGCTCAGAGTAAGCATAATCTTTCTCTTCTTTGATCCCCAGCAGTTCTTCCGGCCTCCCCCTCCCCCTCTGAGTGCCCCCACAGCAAGCCGCTTGCTATGGGGGTCCTCTTGTGTGCTAGCTCTTGAGCTGGACCTCTGTCCCATCCCCCGCTCCCTCCTCATTGGCTATGATTGACAGCAGTGGGAGCCAATAGCTAATGAAGAATTAGAGATTTTGCACATCGCTGGACTGAGATCAGGGTCATGTAAGGAAAAGAAGGGGCTGAGGGGGGAGCTGCACTCAGAAGGTTTTTTTACCTTCATGTATAGAATGCATGAAGGTAAAAAAACCTTCTGCCTTTACAACCAATTTAAGTTAAAAAGTGTTTTGGCTTTAAAGCCATGTTAATAAGCTTTCTTCTGTCTCTTCAGTTTTTTATGTAAGCATCTAATCCCTCCTAGATTGTAAGCTTGAAAGAGCAGGGCCCTCGAACCCCTCGTGTATTGTATTGTTACTGTCTTGTCTCATGTTCTGTCCCACTTGCTACTGTACAGCGCTGAGCAAACCCTTTGGCGCTATATAAATACTGTATAATAATAATAATATTAATCATGGCTGGTTAGCACATTTAGTTTACAATACAGGAGTTATGGATTCAATCCCATTGCACCAGACCCCTCCGAGTGCACCAGTTTTAGCCCATATCTCATCAACTTATTGATAGATTGTTCATATCCCACTAAAATTGGCCTTAGTTTGTGTACATCTACAGCATGTTTATCTGTGGGATTATGGCAGTAACACAAGTTTGTGTTGGTCATTGACATATCAGCCACTATCCTTAGTCCTTTATTTACAAACCAGCTGTCAGACAGGAATCTGTTATTCAGTGAGGAGTTTTGAGAGGACTAGACCATCTCAATGGCCAGTGTTTTTGCAGCACGTTGGCAAACATTTTTCATGGTGGCAAGAGTCTACATTGACAATATGATTCATGATGGTTTTACACTGTGGGACTTTTTTTTTTTTTTAAAGGACTTGTCAAAGTGTGGCTTGTTTATTTACTCTTTACAATTTTTTTTGTACTATGTATACCTTACTCATTCATGTAAAAGTGGTAGATTCCCAAAAAGTCTTCTGCCTACAGATTCTCACAACCACTAGGCCAGGGTTTTAGAGAAGAGATCCTTGTTCTCATCAACATGAGGACAAAGTGCTTTGCTGAGGAGGCCCCCCATGCTGAGGGCATGTGGCCTGGTATAGTTCAGGAGGAGAGTGCATTTTTTTATTGTTTACATAGGGTACCCCCTTAAAATACATTCCAGACTCTCATCATGGATAAGGTTTCTGGCTTGAATTTTGGCAAGGACCTGATGATTTTTTTTACATTCTTCTGTAGGATGCACCATGGCAAAAATGACATTGTAGAAAGGAAAAAATAGGACTGTAATTTACATTTCCTTGCTGGCTCTTTTTATTTTGTATTTTTTAAACAGCATAACCCCCTCCCCCCAAAGGTGTCAAGGAAGACAAGCTGGCAGGGAAATATCATTTACAAGAATTTTTTATATCTTTGTAAATGTCAGTTTTTTCTGTAATGCATTGCATACATTGTTCAAGTGTGCCACTTCACAGGCAGATTTAGAGCAGCCCTCAAGCATGTTATTTAAAGACATTTTAATGTTTCACTGTAAGCATTATTAAAATCACTACTCCCCACCAAACAGTGTTTTTTTTACAATTTTTTTTTTTGCATTTCCTTATGTCCCCTAGGGCAGTGCCCAGCCCCCCATTCCATTTGTTTGAGAATCCCTTGTGTATTTGCCGGTAAAATGTTCAAAACTGATATTAAAGATTCGGCACCTATTGACTTTAGTAAGGTTTAGATTAATGTTAAGAACCTCAACACAGTTTGGCGAACCTCCTGTGAACTATTCAGGACAAGGATTTACTTCTAAAAGAATACAATTATATGTACTCTGTAATGTAGGGCAGGATTTGTCAAAATGCATAAAGGAATAAAATAATATACTATTATTCTTCCTATTTTATTACTATTCTAACTACAAGTATAGTGTCATCTTTGAACTACAAACTATAGAATCTGATTAAAGCATCCAAACTAAGACAAATCAAGCTCCAACTTAATATTTGTGAGTAATCTGGTACGCCTGCTCTTTACCTGATGGTGGGTTGCTTAGGTTATATGACTCCACTGGGCATTACAAGTCTCATAAATAAGCTTGTCATGCTCGTGGTTACAAGGACCAATCCAGGAAATTTAGGATGACATCCCCTGCAGGTTTGAAATGTGACCCATTATTTTCAGTGGAGTGACTTGATTTTTCAAATAAATAAACAAGTATAAGCTTCTAAAAGTGTTTCCTTTCTCTAAATTGTTTCACCTTAAAATACAGAAAATACAAAACTCTCCATAGTTTGCAGTGATGGTTTTACATATTTAACATTGTTTTATACCATGGAAGTCATTCTTGTTTCACATAGTTTATGTCTTTTGAGTTGCTGCATTTTAATTATATTAATTTGTGCTCTTTGTATTATTTGAGAGAATTATCACACTGAGGAAAGGGTCATTATAAAGGACATTTGTTCATTTACAATTTACGCAGTTTATGGAAGGCTTGGCATTCATGATTATTGAAAGATAATACAAACACTAGGCAGAGTCAGAGGTCAAGTTTAGATTAGTTCTTTTTTTTTTCCGCTCGAGTAAATGGACTCACACATCACATGAGATGAGTTTTTTAAACATGTATTAAGGTGATTTTTTTCCACTCATTTTTTTTAATAACACAAATATGAAAAATATCAGAAAATAACAATACAATTAGGATCAATAAAGTAACAAATCAGAAAGTCTAAAATTCTCTTTATGTTACCAACGCAGGGATATAATTTGTTGCATCAATGCAATCATGAAGTAGTCTGGTTGTGTATGGCCACAAACTTTATGAATGATTGCAATGTCAGTTAGACAAAATTTTATTGATTTCTATTGTTATATGCCATTTAGAAGAGATAGGCCTCATTCACACAGGAAATTTTTTCTACCCCTGGAGACCTTTCCTCCAAGGCAGGATAACACAGCTTAAAAACACACCTAAAGCCACATCTTGCATGTGTGTTTATATGCATGCATGTGCATGAATGCACTTTTGGCATGAATGCATTCTATTGGCTAGAATAATTATTTATTATGGTCATTAGAATACATTACCACACAAATGTGTTTAAACAAGTCTAGCGTTATTGTGCATTAATGTTCATTAGGTGTTTTTTCCACCCAAATGCTGCTCATCGAAAAGCCTATGTGTGCATGGACACATAACCTAACATAAAGGGGTGTTTAAAGACAGATAAAAAAGTCAAATGCCTGTAAAGGCAGCGTTTTTGACATTCTGTGTGCATGAGGCCATACACTGATGCTCTGAAGTCAACTATACAGCCTTCATTCAACTGCCTCCATGTATCTTGACCAGCTCTTTTATAAGCATGAGTGCTTGACCAAGTATTTGTGTTTATACCTATTTGGGGGTGAGATAAAGGAGGAGAGGCAGACACTAATGGTACCAGTTTAAAGACTAAGTTCACCTTTGGACCTTTGGAGGTGTAACATGTTCTAGCCCCCCTCACCCCCTGAGCGCCCCCTTTCCTGTGACAGTGGATGGAGGTTCCTCTCCCCCATAGCCACTGTCACACTTAATATCAGCATGGCTGTTTGGGGCTCTGTCTACACAGCCATGTCATACATTCTCAGCGATTTGGGAATAAATAAACTACAAGTCCTGTCTACTATCGCAGTCCATTTTCAATTAACTGCGAGTGCGCTGATCAGCGTGCTCAAACTCCAATCACATATCCTCAAGATTTCTGCATGAAAGACCAATCAAAGTTACAGGAAGAAAGCTAATAAAATGACATTGCACCTGCATTCCACTGATAGTGGGTGCAATGCTTTTTAGGCCCCTGTAAGGAAAAATAATAATAGCACACATTTTTTTTCATGCAAAAAACGTGCATTTATTATTTTTCCTTTAAAGAGAACTTAGCCTTTAGGAGAACAACATTTTTAACTAAACCAGGTTTTTTAACCTGCCTTCCTAATTGTTTCTATGGAAAATGGTCAAGTGAGAGATGTATATCTACTCCATAGGCATGAATTTTTTTGCTTGCTGCAGCTAAAAAGAACTAATTAAGTGATCTGAAGCCCATGAGCATTTAAATACTGAACTCTAGTCAAAAAAGCTAAATGCATAGTTGAAAGACCTATGTGGCAAAAATTTCTAAATCTCTCCTGTCAGTTCTGAGACATCTTGGTGTAGCCCTCCCAGAAAGCAGGGACAGGCTGGTAAACTGGCTTTTCTCTTCATACATGCAATCAATACAGACTGGTCACTCCCAACACCCAGCTTGTGATTGGACAAAAAGGGGGAAGTGCCATTACAATTAGGTCAATACTCTGCTTTTAGTCAGCATGCAATGCACTTAACTGACTCTCAGTGCTGTCACTACCTCTCTTCGTATGAGGTCGGCTGTACTGGGAATTACAAGAGGCTGATACCAAGCCAAATGTAGATACTTACACTAGTTGCATTTAAAAAAAAATGTATTAAATAGAAAATTGTAACAACTGCCACATAGGCAAGTATGCAAAGGCTTTGGAGGATGCTGATTGTAATATACATAGAGAAGAGTTGAGTTCTAAGAAGTAAACTGAAGGACATGTATCCATACACACATAAGCATTTCGATGAGGAGCGTTTGGGTGGAAAAAACACCTAAAGCACATAAATGCACAATAATGCTAGACTTGTTTACACACAAGTTGTGTGTTAATGTATTCTACTGGTCATAATAAATAATTATTCTAGCCAATAGAATGCATTAGTGCCAAAAGTGCATAAATGCACATGAATGCATATAAACACACATGGAAGAGAAATTGAGGGATTCTCTAAATGTACAGGCTCCTGTAATGGGGTGCTCTAGAAAATGTACTGGTCTTCTGTCCCTACTGCATATTCCATGGAGAGGTTATTAAAATCTCATTCAACCCTGTGGTTTAAACTAAATTATAATAATATTGTAACAATATTAACATTGGTTGTACCATTAACAGCATGTGTTAGCAGACTATTGATAGTTATTACAAAGGACCTACTTTCTTTGTTGTCCAATCACTCCACTGTGAAAAAAAAGAAAAGCTGTGTATTTATGTTATCTGTATGTAATCAGAAACCAAAGAACATAGTATTTAATTATACATTTACACCACACCTTCTTTCTGGGGTCCACCATAGTTCTTCTATGCATTCACTTTTGGCTGGAGTAGGGCATTGTTAAAACATCTATCTGGCTTTAATTGATGTCTGTGCCCTGGGGAGATTTACCATCTCTGTTTGTCCTGGTGACCATTATCATTGTGACCATGAGCCCAGAGGGAGATGCCAAATGCAACCACTTTCTAAAAGGGGATTTTATCTCACTTTGGGGAGGTTTCCTTACATACGTTTTTTTTAATCTTTGAGACAAGTAGTAAAGGGAAATACCTCCTCATTGGAAACAGCAAAAAACTGACAAATGTTTAAACCATTTCTACTCTTGGCTAAATCTTGCCTAAATCACAGATTTAGATATACTCAAGGTAAGATAATATTAAGTAGGTTTTTTTTATTCCAGAACCCATAGGCCAAAGTTAGAAAGCAAGCAGTAGTCAAACTACAAGGAAGAGGAAATGTCCTTTTTTGTGACATATTGATTACTGGCTTGCTGGCCTTGATGCATGAGGGTGAGTCAGGTTAAAGACCTCTTGCCCCTTTCTGCATTTTTCTCCATGGAGTACTTGAAACACAGTTGTATTTTCAGAATAACTTTGTTGTTTCTGGTTGGAAACCTAAGCTTTTCCTTGTGTAAATATACTGACAAAAATATAACTGGAAAATAGAAGGAAAAGAACATAGAACCCATTAAAGATTTAATTTTAACTATGGATAAACCTCTGTCAGGTTTTTTTGCGGTGTCATCAAGACCTATTGAAAGTGAAAGAGAATGCTCTCCAATTTGACACACAGACAGCAAAACATATTTTTGAAGATTCAGGGAGAATTAGATTTTTATTACTGGCCGTTTTAGAGATTTTCCCTCATTTCTTGTGCTCATGGCAGATGTAACTGAGACAGAAAATGAGTGGGTACCTTAACAGGGACAAAGATAACAGTGATAACCTTAAAACATATTCTGACTCTTCCACACTCTATATCCATCAAATCAAAACAGAAATGACTAGTATTATATTGTATATATTGTTTAACCACTTCAGCTCTGGAAGGTTTTAACCCCTTCATGACCAGGCCATTTTTTGCTATTAACACTGCGCTACTTTAACTGGTAATTGTGTGATCATGCAACAATGTACCCATACAAAATGTATATAATTTTTTTCCAGCAAATAAAACTTTCTTTTGGTGGTATTTTATCACTACTAGGTTTTTTATTTTTTTATTTTTTTTTAAATATTTTTTTACTTTCTGCTATAAAACATCCAATATAAAATAAGAAAAAATACATTTCTTCTTAAATTTTGGCCAAAATGTATTCTGCTACATGTCTTTGGTAAAAAAAAATGCCAATAAGTGTATATTGATTGGTTTGCATGAAAGTTATACAGTAGAGTCTAAAAACTGTGGTTTATATATTTGATTTTTTTATACTACTAATGCCAGTGATCTGAGACTTACTTATAATGGTATCTGACACTAACCGACGCTGGGGGGGCAGGGAAACTGACTAACTGCCACTGACATCATCAGTGACATTAATACAGTGATCAGCAATAATACTATACATTGTCACTGCACTAATGACACTGGCTGGGAAGGGGTTAACATCTAGGGCGATCAAGGGGTTAAATGTGTGCCTAACAATGTGTAATGTGTGTAATGTGTGCTGCTTTTATTAACAGATCTTTATTTCTTATTTCTGCTTTGCAGGAATAAGAAACAGAGAGAGTGTTCCCTCTGTACAGAGCCCTGTGTTGATTGTCAACACAGGGCTCTCGGCTGTGATTAGACACAGCTGATCAGCAGGTTCCAGCCATGATTCATTGCTGTTAGACTACAACTGAGTACATTCACAGCAGGTGGTGGTGGGGGTTGGAGGTGGTGCTCCCTAAACCCGGAAGCAGGCAGCGATGTATTAGTACATTGATTTAGCTTCAAGGGCTACCCATCTGCAGTACATTGCAGGAAGTTGGTCCTTATGTGGTTATAGTGATTGTAAAGCTTATTTTATTTATAAATAACAAACATGTTATACTTACTTGTTCTTGGTATTGTACAGAGGTGCCCCAATCCTTCTTTTCTCGGGTTGCCCACTGGCACTCTACGCTCCTACTCTTCTGTGTCTGAAGTACAGTTTGAAAAAAATACTCTTATGCTTCATTTCTTTATGTGATGACAAATACTTACTATTTGCTGTTTTGTTTTCAAGGTGCATCACAGCTGTTAGAAATTACCATCACCATAAACCATCCCATTCATTACACAGTCAAATGTCATCATAACAAATATGCTGATTGTTTTATTAGTCGCCAGTTTCCTATAAAATGTTTGGCAATCTTTTATCTCCTTTAATCTTATCTGTGTGCAGTTTTTGGCATTGTCTGTTCATAGTTCATTCACATAGATTTTGCAGGATGTTTTTCTTGTCTTCACGACATTTATACTTTATTTAGAAGTGATAAAATAAGGGAGAGACATGTACCCTAAAAGTCAGATCATTAAAAATAAAAGTTTTCCATGTACTTTTTTTCATCTCACTCATGTATGTCTGAAAAAACACAAGCTTACTGTATAAAACAGCTACTAAAAACTGTCTATCAAGTGTTTTCTTTTTTCTTGTAAGTTAAATGGCGGAACAAATAAAAAGTGAGCTGCAATACAATGCATTTTATCACATCATATTTATTACCAAATCACAATGAGTAGTGCCTCTCAACTTTTGATATGCTAAAGACCAGCAGCTAGCTGATAATTGGGTAAATTTACCATCTTTTTAATTTGCTCACAATATATTAAAGGATTTCTATGGTCACAGCATACACTTCAATTTTCTAACATCAGCATTTTAATATCAATACAAGCAATAGTTTTTTTTTACAATTCCGTAAACACTTACTTGAAAATTTTCCTTTCGTGTTGTGAGTTCTGCCTGTCTGTTGGCCATCTCTTGTCACAACCTTCTGCATTCCCTGCATGATTTGCTATTTCTCTTCTTAGCACCCCTGTAGTTAAGATTGTGGACTCTGTTTAAATGTGCAAGACAGCAGTGCATATTTATGGGGTATTTTGAATATATATCATATAATCCAGGACAGTAAATGTGTGGTATTCTTCAAAAGATCATTCAGATTAATAGCAGCAGGGTAGAAATAAGTGAAATTCAATGTGAAAATGAATATATGATTTTACAATTTGACCAGACATACATTTTAAGTGATCCCTTCCTTAGTACCTGTAATTTAAGTGCACTTAAATAGACCTCCCCTCACCCACCAACTCTTTCTGAGTGGAACAGATTTAAATAGATATATTTGAAACCAAAATCAAGAACACGGGGACATGACCTTAAACTAACTGGAGGAAAGTTTAAAACTAATCTCAGAAAGTACTTTTTTACTGAAAGAGTAATTAATGCTTGCAATAAACTTCAAGCAGAGGTAGTGATTCAGTCAACAGGAAATAGCTTCAAACATGCTTGGGAGCAAAAATCTATACTCAGACAAAGAAGTTAACAAAAAAATACAACAAAAAACCAAACACCCCCCCCAAACAAAAAAAAAACTACAAAAAAAAACCACACACACACAAAAATGGGCAAACTCGATGGATCACTCTGTCTTTTTCTGCCATCACTTTTCTATGTTTCTATATTTCTTATGAAAAACATACTATCTGAGAAATTCTATGCATAAATGTAATACTATATGGCCCAATAGGTGGAACATATGTTTTCTTTTTGTTAATTAAGGTTATTTGTTTGTGTTTTTTTTTTTGGGGGGGGGGTTATTTTACTCTGGTTTAAATATTATTATTATTATACAGTATTTATAAAGCGCCAATAGTTCGCTCAGCGCTGTACATTACAAAGGGGGACAGAACATGTGACAGAACAATACCAATACAATGCAAAACATGAGGGGATTGAGGGCCCTGCTCTTTTGAGCATATATTATGTATTATTGATTTTTTTCTATTTTCTTGGTTTTGTCTTCCATCCTATGTGGCCGTTTGTCTTAATGGTGTAAATGTATAAAATTTTCTTTAAACAAAATCTGATATTAAAGAAAATACCTGTAATTAAGCAGATTTAAATGTGGTGCCAAATAATAAGAAGATATAAAAAAGAAAAAAGAAATTAAAGCCAGCCTAAAAACAACTTTGGATTGATGTTCCGATGCCACCATGTCAAACACTCCAGCAGTTACCATGGCTCAGTTTGGCTAGTTGGAAAGCATGCTACTGGTTAGTTCACAATGTAATTTGGCAATAAGAAGTTGTTGCATCTCGGCTGACATGTCTAAGAAGACATGGCTTTCTTCTTTATTGTTTCTAGGACAAACCTTGTTAACTCTTAACTAACCTAAAGTTTGGAGAATTCTCACCTTCCTTCCAGTAATGCAACCATTGGATCTCTTGCCTGCCACTAACATCTTCTTCCTGGGCTTCTTCTGAGTGTCTAGTTATTAGCTTCTTGATGGCCAATTGGCTAGGGTAATGACGTGACTTCCACTCATGAACAAGGCAGTCATTCAGCCTGGTACCATGTCTAGAATGTTTCCTGAACTGTCTAGGTGCAGTTCAGTGTACATTCAATAGAAGACTGTGAACAGGCAGGTAAGTTTGTTTTATTGCAGAAGAAACAAAGCACATCTCTTCTGCAATAAAACAAATAAAAAGCAATGTAATAAGGCACATGGTATGTCCTATGTTCCTGTATATAGCAGTCTTGCCATTCAAAATTACTTATAAAGGTCCGTGTTTATTAACACATTAGTAGTGTTACCTGAATTGTTATTACTAATATTTTTATTATTATCAAGTGTCATCAAGTTGATGTTGATTCTTGGTGATTACATGGATATTTCTCCAGAATTATCTGTCTTCTATTTGGACCTCGAATCTTGGCAGCAACATGTGCATAATTATCATGAATGGATACAACCACCTTATTGTCAGCCATCTTTTTCTTCTTTTCTCTTTTTGACTTTTTTTTTCCTTTTTTCTTCTATTCTTTATTACAACATACAATAATGAATATAAATTAAAGTATATTGAATATTTGGAATGACCTAGATTTTACTGTATTCCAAAAAAACATAAATGTCCTGAAGTCTCAGCAGGGAGACCATTGATATTATATTGGTTCTCTAATAATTGGCTGCTCTTTTCTTGTTCTCTAGGAAAAATATTTCAGACAAATGTTTCAAATAAAGCACTAATATTTTATACTCTACCTTTTTAGGATTACATTTTAGAGACATAGTTATCACATGAGTTTTACTGCATTTGTAGCAGGAAACTCTTGTTAAACTGTTTTTAATTGTTTCCTAGTTGTTAATGTTACACTGGAACTCTCTATACTGCATATTATTATTGAGTATCAATATATCTTGAGCACTGAATGATAAATGTATTACAAATGAAGCTCTATTTTTATGCCACATATAATCAGGTTTGAATTAATATAAACCTAGTGATGACTTTTAAAGAATCTGCAAGTGAACCTTAACCAATATCCTAAGGCTACAATGTTCCACTGAAAAATATTAAGGGTGAACTGGCCAGTACGAATAAGAGTCAATTGACAGAATGTATGGGTCATTAATTTTGTGTCCTTTGTTTTGTCAGTTTGTTCT
The DNA here is from genome assembly GCF_062004578.1 of Staurois parvus. Lineage (NCBI taxonomy): Eukaryota > Metazoa > Chordata > Amphibia > Anura > Ranidae > Staurois > Staurois parvus. Next base: position 13,725,566 of record NW_028317951.1, on the reverse strand, counting down.
GTACAGGCTGCCAGAGAAAGTAAAAGCACTCAGGCTGAAAATTGTCTGAGCTATAGCTTGTTTCCCCACCCAGTATGCACTGACCCACGGGAGTGGATTCTAGGTCAGCAGACCTTCATTTCCCTTCCAAATTGTTCCAGCAACTCTCATCACAGATATGGTTTTGATAATGCAATACGAACATGTTACCTCCATATGGGATAGAAAATTATGTTTACTATGAAAATATGCACCAAATTCTAATATTCCAACTTTGATAGATAGCCTTACTTTGTATGATCTCTTTTTGATTCAGCACTTAAATTCCACAATATGTTAGGGTGAGGTCCTTATCACTTCTTAGGCACAAATTTAGATAAGGGCAGAGAATAAATATGAATGTACTGAATATACAGTGTTGCATAAATTGTCAATGCTATATAAATATTTATATTAAAATAATAATAAATGCAATTTAAAAATCTGCTGTATGAACAGAACTGAACTACACGGGATATGTTGTGAGAGTAATGCAGGACTCCCAATGCTTTTTCAAGTACACAGTTTCTCCCACAATTGTAAGTAAATCAATTGTAGTGTTTCATAATCTATGTTTGCATGTGGCCTGCAGGCTAGCATAACCTACAATGATTTCTGCAATAAAGAGTCTCTTGCCCATTTCTTACCTGATTCAAGCTTGAGGTGTTGCATCTGTATTAAAATTTTTAATGTTAGTGCAAACAAAGAAAAAAAAGTATCACAAATAGTAGTGAGTTGCTTTTGCCTCATTCAGGTATTAATTACAGGTACTTATATATCAATTTACACAGTGCTTTACATATATATGGTGCATTCACATTGTATGCCATTTTTATTTTATTTTTTGCAACCATTTTCCATAACTTTCTTTTGGGTTGACAACTGTTAAAGTTTGGAATTCCCATTACTTTTTTTTCCAGTGACAATTGTCAGCAGGGCAAATAGAGCTTTTGAGTTACTACAGTGGAGACCCAGATATTAATAAAAACACAATGTGAGTTTTTGGCTCCATGCACACTAGCGTTTTTTAGAAGTTCCAAAAACACTAGAAAATGCCCTGCCGATTCTCATTATTCTTTTTTGTGTTTAATAAAAACTCAGGAAACCAATTTCTCTTTGCATGTTTTACTGGAATGTAGCACTTACTTGTGTTTTATACAGCTCATAATGTCTGTTACTGTAGCGCTCATTACTTTATTTATAGTACTTTTGCATTCATGTATCTTGTTATTGTTAAAACTTTAATAGAAATATTGGAAATGAATAAAAAACACTAGAAAAAAACACTGGATGAAAAACACTGACAACTGCGTTTTTGTGCCGGATTGTAGTAGCATTTTAGGAACGTTAGTGTTTTATTAGCGTTTTTACAGTACATGAAGAAAAAAAAGATTGAAAAAAGCTGTGAGGAGCGTTTTAGTAGCATTTAGAAGCATTTAGGAGCATTTAAGAGCATACAGCATTTTTTTCTGCCAGGAAAACATTGCCAAAAACTCTAACAGAAAAAAAAATTTTCTGCTCCTAAACGCTAAAGCTTGAAAAACGCTTCTAGCATAAAATAGTGTGCATGGACACATAAGATAACAGTATTAGCTTCTAGGAGCAGGGAAAAAATGCTTATAATAGCTATAGGAGCCATAATGCTTGCCTACGCTATACAAAACATAACAAAGTTTGATACATGCAATGCAAATATGATACCCTACTCTGTGTAGAAAAGGAAGCTATCCCTAATTGGTTACTGTGATTTTCTTACATGTTTGAAAATCTGAGCATGTTCTAAGAGTCGATTTTTCAGCTTGTGGATTTGTAGCCCATTGTAGCCCATTGTTTTGTATGTCCTCCTTCATAGGATGACCATATGTACCCATTGAACTATTAGGCCAACAAAAAAAAGGGGTCCTTATTGAAGTCTACAAAGTAAGGGTAAAGTCAGAGCTCCCAATATAAATAGTTATCCACAGTTAGTGACTCAAGGGCTACCGAAGCTATTAAAAAGCATGAAAGCTAAACAACTAGAACTAGAATTCAGCAATGGTAGCAACCATATTGTATTAGCACAGCTTTCCTTTAAAGAGGAACTGAACTCTGGAAAGCATTCCCAAAAAAGGCAGACAGAGGGCAAAGGACTGGTCTTCCTGCAGCTGTTCTTTCCTTGTTACTTTGCTTCCTAATGTTAAAGCCTCCAGCAAGGAGAACAGGAAGCAGCACAGTAGTGACATCAACACCAAATCTCATCAAAATGTCCCAAGACTAGCAGTCAGAGACAGCAGAACCTTAAATCTCACATTGCATATATACGTCTATAAAAGCTGTGAGTACAGGAGTGCCTAGGCTCCTTTATACACCAAGAAATGAACTATTTTCCAGATAGAATTTCACACAAAAGGTAATTTTTCAGAGCACTGATTAGGCACAATTAATAATTCTAAATGTTTCCTATAAGATAGCAATTCTTCACTTTTTGAGTTTGCTAATGAACAGAATACCTGGCATTGAGAAAATTGGGGATTCACAGCAATCATGTGCTCAATCTCAATCATTTCATTATAGCGCCATTCCTATTCTGGACAAATGATCTGTTCATCTCTATTGTGCATACACTGGTTATTCTTTTGTAAAAAAAATCTGATCTTTGGCTATTCTCCAAATAACTACAGATCATTTATACGTTCAACAGTCTATTTCTGCCAGCTTCAACGATATTTTCTTTTGTGGTTTCTAGATATAGTCTTTTAAACCTGTCAAAGTGCAGAGTGAAAGCATCAGTTCAGTAACTTTGTCCAGCTGTCAAGTGTCCTCACAATCTCAGTGGTTTCAAAATCTGAGATAAGAACATTTATAATATGCTAGAAAAAATATTGGCCTAGAGAACAGGTTTTAATTTTCCATGAAGTTTTTGTAGCAACCAGTCTTTACAAATACATTGAATAATTAATGGAATAAATTATCTTACCCTAAAGAGATCCTCTGTTTTGCCTATGCAGGGCAAACAATAGGTTTGCTTCACTTTCATCCTCACTTGCAGCACACGTTTTACTCAGCCACCTCTCTATTCAACCACAAGATGCATGGAAGGAAGTCCTTTGCAAGCTTCAAGTCACTCTAGTCAGAGCTTACACAGGACTGAAACCTCTCTTCCCACCCACATGTGACAGCTACGGGTGAATGAAAAAGCATCAGCACTGTCATACCAGGAAAAGGTGTAAAGCTAGCCATAGACAGTTAGTTTTTTATTTTGTTCAGTAAGCGGGCTGACCAAAAAAAATTCCTCCATCCACACAAATAAGGTGGATGGTGGTATCCCCTCAGCTGGGACAATGTTTTCTGATACACTGATCAGTGGCTGCAGCTGCTGATTTCGAAAAGTATTCAGCGTGTCCTTTAACTACTTCCCGCCCGGCCTATAGTCAAATGATGACTGGGCGAACCTCTTGTCCCTCCAGGAGGGCGTCATATGACGGCTTTCCCGGAATGCGCTTCACGCGTGCCCGCAGGGCCGCACTGTGGCGAGATCTGCCACCGGCAGTGTACCTCGAACGCGACTGATGACAGGTCTGTGTACCGGCCCCGTTGCCAGTACCATGTGACTTGCTGTGACCAATCACACCAGGTCACATGACAGTTGTATACAATGCATAGCTTCCTTTCATGCCATCCATTGTATACAAGTGTGTCTAGCTGTGAATGGTCACAGTGATCACATGCACAGGCTGGGTCAGGCACAGCCCATCTGTGTCAGGTGATTAGCAGTAGCAAATCACAGCTAATCACAACAAAAAAAGCTGAATGAATCAATTTCATTCACTTAAATGCTTGCTTATAGCAAAGAAATTGTGTAAAAAAAAAAACACTGATTACTTCCCCAAAGTAGTAAAATGTTACTATGGTAACATTATACTACTTTGGTCATAGTGTAATATAAAAAAAAAACCTTAAAAAAAAGAAAACAATTTAATAAAAAAATAAATAAAAGAAACATTTAAAAAAAATGATCAGTTTGTTTTTTTTCATACTGTCACCAGTCAGTGACCCTGATCAGCACCACACCGCCACACCAGTTATATGACGACGCTGTATTGCACTGGTGACAAAAAAAATTTGTGAAAATAATTTTTTTAATTTCTTAATTTTTCAAAAAATTATAACAAAAAAATTACAACTTCAAAAAACTCACCATGCCTCTTATGAAATATGTTGGACTGTCTAATTTGCAAAAAGGGGTCATTTGGGGGATATCTGTACTGTTCTGACATTTTTGGGCCTCAAGAAATTAGATTGACTGTCAGTACTTCAGGGTTGACTAATTTTCAGATATATCCCATAGTTTGTGAACTCCATAACTTTCCTACAGACTAAATAATAAACACTTATTTGGGTTATTTTCACCAAAGAAATGTAGCAGAATACATCTCGGCCTAAATATATGAAGAACAATTATTTATTTGCAAACTTTTATAGGAGAAACAAAAAAAGTGATTATTTTTCAAAATTTTTAAAATTTAATTTAGCAAACAATTTAGCAAAAAATAAAAAACCCAGCGGTGATTAAATACCACCAAAAGAAAGCTCTAGTTGTGTGAACAAAATGATAAAATGTTAGTTTAAGTACAGTGTTGCATGACAATTGTCATTCAAAGTGTGAGAGCGCTGATACCTGAAAATTGTCTTGGGCAGGAAGGGGGTAAACGTGCCCTGTATGGAAGTGGTTAACAAAAGTTGATCAGTGATCAACTTCTGCTGAGCAGAGAGGACTGAACACTGATCAAAATTCATCCATTCCCTGAATTTTGATCAGGGCATGGTCAGCTATCAGTGTAAAGTATATGCTCCTCCATATCTGAAAATAAAGGAATATTCTCCTATTAGGTGGCTGATGGAAGGGGCAAAGGAGCAAGGCAAAGGTTAGTGTGTGATGCTGGGGAGGAGGGCATTAATGTACATTGGTTCTTCCTTGTGTGGGCAAAGCACAGATCTGCTTTAAGCCTAGGTTCACACTAGAACGAGGTGTTGGAAACAGGTGATCCATGAATGTTTCCTGTATCACATTCAAAACGTGCTGCCCTTGTGATCTGCACCATGTGTCAGTGCAATCTTAACAACAGTGCAAGTTGCAAATGCACTGTGTTTACCTGCACCAGATCACATGGTACAAAATAACCATATGATCCACGTGCAGTGCAGGTCCAAAATTGGAGCATACCTGACTTTGGTGTGATGCAGTGCGTTTTGAGCCCATTCAAAATGAATGGGCTCAAATTGCACCTCACTGAATCACATGTGCATTGAACAGGAAGGCAATAGAAATGAGACATACCTGTGCTCAAATCCCAATAAATCCGTTTCGGAGGTAAAAAAAAAAGTAAAAAAAGGCTTATCTGTTCAAAAGTCTTTATAAGGTGCACATTGAAGGCATAAATACTGTACAGGGACATGATTAAAAAAAATTTGTAAATGCATTGAAAACCAATTAATCCGTTCCTGAGGTCAGAAAAAAGTAAAAAAAAAGTCTTATCTGTTCAAAAGTCTTTCTAAAGTGCACTTTAAAGGCAAGGGGCCGGCGCTATAAACCTCCCAGGTACAATGCATCCTGGGGAAGCTTACTTCGTGTTGCGAAAAAAATTAGTAAACTGAGGCATTATTTTCAATGGATTTTCATTCGTAAACCGAAAATTATGTTAACCGAGGCGTTCGTAAACCGAGGTACACCTGTAATCCTTTTACAGCCAGTCCCTAACCAGCTCTGCAAAATGCAAATGCTACAGCGGACATGGTGTAAATATGGGGCAAATAGACATACCGTATTTTTCGCTCCATAAGACGCACTTTTTTCCCCCAAAAAAAGGGGGGAAAATGTCAGTGCGTCTTATGGAGTGAATATGGAGCGGTCGGTTCGGTATTTCTGCCGCCACCATGTCAGAATATCGGGCCGGCCGCTCATCTCTTTTCTCCTGCAGAACCTTACCTGTTCCTCACTCCAGCGCTGTACAGTCTTCCCGCGTCGGCTTCTGTGACAGCCGGGTGCCCACTGCGCATGCGCGAGAAGTGCTGCGCTTTGTGAATGGTCCGGTGTCTTCTGGGACACATGACAGGTCCCAGAAGGCGCCGGGCCATTCACAAAGCGCAGTGCTTCTCATGCATGCGCAGTGGGCACCTGGTTGTCACAGCAGCCGGCGCGGGAAGAAGAGGGAAGGACAACTCCGCGGTAGTGGGAGCAGGTACATGTCAAATTTAGGTACCTGCTCCCCCTCCCTCCCCAAAGGTCCACAGTCTCTGGTCATCCCCTGCACTGTCTGCAGTCTCTGGTCATCTGTACTATGTCCACAGTCTCTGGTCATTCCCTGTACTGTGTCCACAGTCTCTGGTCATCTGTACTATGTCCACAGTCTCTGGTCATTCCCTGTACTGTGTCCGCAGTCTCTGGTCATCTGTACTATGTCCACAGTCTCTGGTCATTCCCTGTACTGTGTCCGCAGTCTCTGGTCATCTGTACTATGTCCACGGTCTCTGGTCATTCCCTGTACTGTGTCCGCAGTCTCTGGTCATCTCCTGCACTGTGTCCGCAGTCTCTGGTCATCTCCTGCACTGTGTCCGCAGTCTCTGGTCATATCCTGCACTGTGTCTGCAGTCTCTGGTCATCTCCTGTACTGGGTCCGCAGTATCTGGTCATCCCCTGTACTGTGTCTGCAGTCTCTGGTCATCTCCTGTACTGTGTCTGCAGTCTCTGGTCATCTCCTGTACTGTGTCCGCAGTCTCTGGTCATCCCCTGTACTGTGTCTGCAGTCTCTGGTCATCTCCTGTACTGTGTCCGCAGTCTCTGGTCATCTCCTATACTGTGTCCGCAGTCTCTGGTCATCTCCTGTACTGTGTCCGCAGTCTCTGGTCATCTCCTGTACTATGTCCGCAGCCTCTGATCATCTCCTGTACTGTGTCCGCAGTCTCTGGTCATCTCCTGTAGTATGTCCGCAGTCTCTGGTCATCTCCTGTACTGTGTCCGCAGTCTCTGGTCATCTCCTGTACTATGTCCACAGTCTCTGGTCATCTCCTGTACTGTGTCCGCAGTCTCTGGTCATTTCCTGTACTATGTCTGCAGTCCATTGGTTCAGAATATTTTTTTTCTTTTTTTCCGCCTCTAAAATCTAGGTGCGTCTTATGGTCAGGTGCGTCTTATGGAGCACAAAATACAGTAAGGTGAAGGAGAGCTACAGGTTCAGGTCTGGCTACTGACCTGCAATGCAATAGAAATAGGATATACCTGTGCTCGAATCCCAATGGTGGGTACATGTATATAATCCAACATTGAACAGGAATGCGATGCGTTCCTATATGATTCACTTGTGGTTCATAGTGTGAATAGAGGCTAAGACAAAGACTCACCTCGAAACCTCTTTTAATATTGCATTTGTTTTTATATAATATATTTTATTTTATAAATGTTTTTATTTCACGAACCAATGGGGCAAAATATTTAAAATTGATTAGAGAAAAGGTGGACAGCTAGTGATTTAATTTTATATTTATGAATGCCAGCAATCACAGTATATTTTAGAGGACTTTCAATTTCTTTTTCTATTGTTATAAGTTAAGCTGTCATTGAGTGTTGTGTTTGACAGTTAATAACTGTAAAATATATCATTTTAATAAGGGAAGAAAAAGCTCCATTTTTGCTAAACTATTTTGTTGCTATCTATGTAACAGATACTAAGACAGAATACATTAACAAGAATGTTCCATTCCTTCAATAAAGAAATACTTTTATATAGGAAAATGTCTTGGCAGACAAACTGAGACTGCCAGATGGAATAGTTTGTGCCACATAAATTATAAACTGTTGTGATTTTTTTTTATTCATTCTGGTGTCCTAAAGTTCCATCTGTCTGCCTTTACTAATAAATATCTGATCATATTATTGCAGAGGTAAACTTTTCCATGTGTATTAAAGAACTACTAAGCTGGGAATGCCTGTCGCTATATAATAGAAGAATCTGAGTCACATCAATTCTGTTTACATCTCACAGATTTAAGAAGAGACCAAATTAAAATAAATCTATGAACATGAGGAATTTTATTCTTAGTAGTACTGGACTTTTTCTTTAAAGAGTACCAGTCATAACCAGGTTTATAAAATAATCGGAAAATTTATATCCCAGAAGGATATGGTAAAGAGGGACTAAAGGCAACAAAGGCATAATTTGCATGGATCCACTCACTGTCCTGGAATGAAGAATGACTCCCTTATATTTGACATATGTGATATAATGAGACCTGTTTCTAGAAGAATCTACTGTGCTACAGTATCTCCCAGAAGTGAGTACACCCCTCACATTTTTGTAAATATTTTATTATATTTTTTCATGTGACAACACTGGAGAAATGACACTTTGCTACAAAGTAAAGTAGTGAGCGTACAGCTTGCATAACAGTGTACATTTTCTGTCCCCTCAAAATAACTCAACACAGAGCCATTAATGTCTAAACCGCTGGCAACAAAAGTGAGTTCGCCCCTAAGTGAAAATGTCCATATTGGGCCGAATTAGCCATTTTCCCTCTCCGGTGTCATGTGACTCATTAGTGTTACAAGATCTCAGGTGTGAATGGGGAGCAGGTGTGTTAAATTTAGTGTTATCGATCTCACTCTCTCATACTGGTCACTGGAAGTTCAATATGGTACCTCATAGCAAAGAACTCTCTGAGGATCTGAAAAAAAGAATTGTTGCTCTACATAAAGATGGCCTAGGCTATAAGAAGATCACCAAGACCCTGAAACTGAGCTGCAGCATAGTGGCCAAGACCAGCGGTTTAACAGGACAGGTTCCACTCAGAACAGGCCTCGCCATGGTCGACCAAAGAAGTTGAGTTCACATGCTCAGCGTCATATCCAGAGGTTGTCTTTGGGAAATAGATGTATGAGTGCTGCCAGCATTGCTGCAGAGGTTGAAGGGGTGGGGGGGGTCAGACCATACGCTGCACACTGCATCAAATTGGTCTGCATGGCTGTCATCCCAGAAGGAAGCCTCTTCTAAAGATGATGCACAAGAAAGCCCACAAACAGTTTGCTGAAGACAAGCAGACTAAGGACATGGATTACTGGAATCATGTCCTGTGGTCTGATGAGACCAAGATATACTTATTTGATTCAGATGGTATCAAGCGTGTGTGGCGGCAACCAGATGAGGAGTACAAAGACAAGTGTGTCTTGCCTACAGTCAAGCATGTTGGTGGGAGTGTCATGGTCTGGGGCTGCATGAGTGCTGCCAGCACTGGGGAGCTACAGTTAAATGAGGGAGCCATGAATGCCAACATGTACTGTGACATAATGAAACAGAGCATGATCCCCTCCCTTTGGAGACTGGGCCGCCAAGCAGTATTCCAATATGATAATGACCCCAAACACACCTCCAAGATGACCACTGCCTTGATAAAGAAGCTGAGGGTAAAGGACATGGACTGGCAAAGCATGTCTCCATGTCTAAACCCTATTGAGCATCTGTGGGGCATCCTCAAATAGAAGGTGGGGGAGGGCAAGGTCTCTAACATCCACCAGCTCCGTGATGTCGTCATAGAGGAGTGGAAGAGGACTCCACTGGCAACCTGTAAGCTCTGGTGAACTCCATGCCCAAGAGGGTTAAGGCAGTGCTGGAAAATAATGGTGGCCACACAAAATATTGACACTTTGGACCCATTTTGGACATATTCACTTAGGGGTGTACTCACTTTTGTTGCCAGCGGTTTAGACATTAATGGCTGTGTGTTGGGTTATTTTGAGGGGACAGCAAATTTACACTGTGATACATGCTCTACACTATGGGAGATACTGTAAGTGGAGACTTATGAGAACTTCAGATTTCCATCACTCTTGAAGCTTTACATTTTTGCTGCACTTTTTCATTTTGCACTTTAGTAAACTGGACTTGCAGTCTATCAGATTACCATGTAATATAGTTAATTTGGATGAAAAATGATATGTGCAAGCTCAGTTCAGCTCAGTTCAACTTGGAGAACACAATACCTCCTCTGCAGGGAGGATTCCTCCATCAACAATGACTGCTGATGGAGAAATCAAGCAATTTTCTTTCCTGCAGCCCGTGGTTGCAGGAAAGAAAATCACATCATCTATGGCTGGCTTTAAGGATGTGGATGTCCTAGGATGACCATTTTCCTCTATACCACCAAATCGCTTCTGCAAAGAAACCAGTATTAACTTCAGTTGGAATTTTTATTTCATAAGCAAGTCCGATTATATTGCATCATTTGTAACACTGAAATGCAATATCAGTACCTTGATTCTGTAAAGTCTCCTTGCCCAGTGTTAGGTAAATGCTCCCAAAATGATATGAGTAACATGGTCCTTAATTGGACACCCACCAATACCTGGGACTATACCTGCATAAAATTTTTATGTTTTCACTATATTTGCGTAAATTTATCCTCCGATGCTTAAAGCACACTTTCAGATTATTTGGTTTCCTTTGCCATTATGGTGAGTGAGACTGTAGTAGGGACATTATATTATTGGCCCCTTTGGGCAGGAACCCATGGGTCAATATGCTGTGCATATTTTAGCTAGGCAAATAAGTAAAATTCATTTGTGTGACTCATTACATGGAACCTATCAGTTTAAATTTTTTTTTTTGCTTTAATTTTGTTTATTTAGTTGTTTCAGTTAAGTGAATATATGAAGCCTTATTTTCTACAGTGGAAGGTGATTTGAAGTGAAGAGGAAACTCCATGTATGTGCAGGGCAATTTAAAAACATGGCACTTCTTTTGCCCATGATTGGATATTTTATCTTTTCCTTTTCCCTTTTTGACATTACACTCAAGTAAATCAGGCCCATGCACTCTTGCAAGGTTTCAGGTCCACTGCAGGCCTATGTATTTGCGCACAGAGCATGTCATAATATCTATGCAACTGGTCTGTTTTTCTGCTTAGCTATACTAATATGCTGTTTGTAACTTTAAGGGACACTATAATGTTTCAGGATCTGTCTAAATAAAAAATTTTTATATTTAATTATTTTAAAATAAATATTTTCAGGTTTATTTTAAGAAAAATGTTTAAAAATGGCAAAGTATTATCAGAAGCAGAAGCTGCCTGTCTTTCGCCTGGTTTTGTCTGACTGAAACCGCAATGTTTTCCCATAAAGGATGAGCCCCTTCTCTGAATTCTTTACTTGAGTGTGTAAATCACAGCTTTAGCTATTTAGCTCTGTAAAAGAAAACAAATATATATTATTTGTCATGACCATGATAAATAAGAAAAATATATACAACACCTCTATACATCTCCTTTACGATAGACAGTACAGTTGCTTAATGGTTAGGACATAAGCCTTGCAGTGCTGGGATTCTCAATTCGAATCCCGTGGAGTTTGTATGTTTTCCCTTGGCTCACTGTCTCACAGTTTCTTCCTAAACTTCAATGACAAGTTGGTAGGGTAATTGGCTCCTTTCCAAACTGGCCCTAATGTATGTTTATGTATGCATGTAAATAGGGACTTTAGTTTGCAAGCTGCTACTGAAGTGAATGTACAGTAACGTGCTGTGTAAATTGCTGATGCTATATATATGCCTATAATAAATATAACCAACTTTCACTGTAGTGCAGGCTAAATGTAGACATCAACAATAGTAGGCCTTAAGATGCATCTGTAAAGTTGCGTCCTTATGCCTAAATTAGTGGTTACCATGCGTAGTAAGTGATATGTATTTTTATATAACAATCATAAAGGTTTGAAAAGGTTTTATAAAACATACAAATCCGTTATGCATCTGACCATGATTTGTTGTTATGTTCACTGTATAAGATTCCTTGCTCTCTTAACATGCAATTTTTTTCTAAATGCAAATGGAAGCAGCTAGCATTTCACTTACATTATACCATTTTATAAACAGTTTTAACACAAAGCAGGCTTAGGTAATACTCAGTCATAAAGATTCCTTGGCTAGAAATATTTTGTCTCTTTTTCTTTATTGTAGTAATATTATCAGTCATATTTATAATAAAATGAATAGTATATCAAATATGTTATGTAACAGCTATTGTGAAAAGAATTAACTTTGACATTTTATTGTGAATCACATTGAAACAATATATTTAAACATATTCTGTTAAGAAATCTGACTCTAGAAAACAAGAACATTTTGAAAAACAGCAGATCAATAATTAAAGATAATATTAGAGATAATAGCCTGAAATCCAAAATTCCGTTATCCCTCATATATACAACCAGAGAGCAGAATTTAAATTCAACATTACAGAATACTCAACATTGAAGCTTTGGGTTTAAAAACATAAAAGTGATTTCTATTTTAAGCTGTTGTTTTTTTACTTGTAGCTACAGGTAAGCCTATAATAAGGCTTACCTGTAGGTACTGGAAATATCTGTAAATATCTCCTAAACGTACACTGTTTAGTAGATTTTTACTTGTAAAAGACCCTGGCGCATGCGCTCCGAAGGAACAGCATGCCCATGCCATTCTGGTAGAGCTGAGTGCCATAAAAAGTGACTCCTGCTCACATGCGCAGGAGTGACGCTATTGCAGCTATTCAAGCCACTGAATCCCGCGGAACTGGAAGAATGACCGGGTGAAGATGGAAGCCCTGTCAGAGGTGACAGGGTGACACTGGAGGGCTTCGTTTTAAGGTAAGTTTCACATAATGTGCTAGTATGTGATGCATGCTAGCACATTATGAGATTGTCTTGCAGGTGTTTTTTTGTAAAGGTCACAGTTTACGGTTTCACCCAACTATTGATCTAGCTTTAAATGATAGAATACCTTGTATTAAACTCTGTGGGGTTGATTTACTAAAACTGGAAAGTGAAAAATCTGGTGCATCTCTTCATAGAAACCAATCAGTTTCCAGGTTGTGTTGCCAAAATTAATTGAACAAGCTGAAGTTAGAAGCTGGTTGGCTACCATGCACCACTGCACCAGATTCTTAGTACTTCATTCTTAGTAAATCTCTCCCTATGTGTTTTTTAGTTTAACATATAGATCACCATAAAAAAAACATTCCAGTAAACTATTCTTACCACAGCGCTTGC